>NW_022702449.1:90804-109636 GCF_011630105.1 Anneissia japonica | reverse complement strand
AAAGGATGGTATTACTTTGAGAAAATGAAAATGTTGGTTTACTTTTTGATTTCCTGTGCTGCTTAATTTTCAATAATAACATAAAAAAAAAAAAAAAATTAAATCTGTCTCTTATACACATCTCTTGTTTACACTTTGTTTTTTGTGATTTGTTTGTTCTCTATCTGTTGTTTTGACACTGCGCCTTGAGCACCAATTTTTGGTGGTGATGTTTGCGCTTTAAAAATCGTTATTATTATTATTATTAGTCCAATATTTTTTAGTATTGTCAAATTTATTAGGTTTCCGAAAATCTATGCCAAGAGTAGCAAGCGCCAGCGGGCGCAGGCCGCAGTTATAATTTTCTGAATCAAAATAGTCCCGATAGGCAAATCAAATATTGTCAGGGCTCTTTTTCCCACTTTTAATGTTTATTATTATTTCGCATTTTTTTACTTTTATGACATAAATTGTTTAGCCTCATTTTGTCTGTATTTGAAATTTTTATTTGTTTAAATGTTTTACTGCTTTTATATTCTTCTCCCACCCCCCCACCAATCTTTTTAAAATTTAATTTGTATTATTAAATAATAATAATTATTGTTTATTATTATTAATTATTATTATTATTTTATTTATTATTTATTTGTTATTATTATTAGTTATTATTATTATTATTATTATTATTATTATTATTATTATTATTGTTAACGATATTATTGCTGCTGCTGCTATTTAGCCTCATTTTTACCGTATTTAATCGTAGTACACTTTCATGTTTATAATTAGTTTATTTTTTTCGCGTTTTTACTTTTATGACATAAATTGTTTAGGTCTTGACTTATTTCTGTTTTGACTTATTGCCATTCTGGTCAAAAAGTGCTGCCGTTTTGGTTTTTTGTCATTTTGCTCAATACTGTTTTGACATTCCGTTTTGGTTTATTGCCGTTTTGTCCAGAAACCAAATAGAGTGATTCAACTTTATAAAATTGAGTGGTTAAATGTAGGCTAATAAATAGAATTGCTTGCCAGCTACAATATTGAATTATTAAACATGAACTTTAAAAATAGTTTGTGGTATGTGGTAAGTCAGTCTAGACTTTGGAATAATTAATTGAATAAAAGCACAAAACTGAAACTAAAATAATATATCTTCAATAAATATCTCATGCACTATGTTATGAAACGGAAAAACATACTATGTCTATCTATTGGGGACACAAGCCTTTAGTCTTAGAGAGCTACTCTATCCCCTGATTTTCTTGTTTATTGTTTTTGTTGTGCTTGTAGTTTTTATAGTAAATTTTATTTTGGTCATTTTTTTCGAACACATACTTTCTTTTCAAATTGTTTGTAAACTTGTACTTTGTTCATTCTTGTGTTTCTCTGTTAAAGGAGTAAGTGATTGTATTCTCTTTAATTGGCTCTAACCATTGTTTATCATGTAAATTGTGGTTGGGTAAATAAATGAAATCAAATGAAGTTGTTGAATTGATTTTGCTGTATTTTAGTCCTTGTTTTAATGATGCAAACCAATAAATAAACAAACAAACAAATCAACATAAATTTATTTAGAAAGCTCAAAAGTATAGGTCTGCCACAACAACAACAAAAAAAAATCAAGACATCAAATACCGAAATATAAATTTGAACTACGTACTGTATATAAAAAGCACGTTATAAACTTTCAATAACTTACTGATATATAATTTTTTATGTTTTACTATGAATATCTTTAATTTGCTGCCAGAAATTTAAGGGTATATGAACAATTAACTTCTTAATTGTTTGTTTATAATTGAAGAGGAAATTTCTTCCTCATTTAAATTTCTAGTTGAAAGCTAATATTAATATTAACTTCATTGAAATAAATTTAGTATTAAACATAGTAGATTTAGGTGGGAATATATCTGTAATAATAATTTAATATTTTAACTAAAATAGAGATTGTATTGGCCGGAGGTAATGTTCTTAATAGAAGACGCATTCATAATTTCCATTTTAAATTTAAAATAACAGGATAATAAATAAGATAAATTATCATTACTTACATATTACTGATTATTGAGTATGCTGGAACTTAATCTTATTTGCAATTTATTTTTATCTCCTCTTTTTATACTGTAATAATTTGTATATTTTGAAAATTTCAAATTCTTAGGTTGGTCAATTATTTGTTAGGAGACAGGATGTGTATATTGATTAACTGACCAGACTGATTAAGTAGTTGATTGAATGATTGGTTCAATGGGTATAAATTGATTAATTAATTCATTCATTTGGTTGATTCAATAGTTACCTTAATATTTCTATTTAAACCATATATAATTAGGGTGATGGTTCAGATCATCAATACTGGCAAGATAGGGGCCCACTTTCTTTGACTGACTCATTGGTTAATTTTTGATTGATTTATTAATGACTAATTACCATAAGAAAATAATAATTTAAGGTAGTTAACAATATGGCACAAAAATCCAGAATTAAAATGATAACAGTGCCTTCTGTCTCTTATACACATCTTATTATTATGTGTGTAACATTTTGATTAGTTTTGCAAAGGAGAAATCCAAGCATGAAATGGGTTTCTACTATTACTTCATTTTCATTTGACATAAAATCTTACTTATGCCAATTTAAAAGGGTATAACACACTGCTATTAATATAAAACAATCTGGACAACCTGAGAATTTCTTGCTTGATTGTCTATAGAAATTTAAATGTGTGTTGTGTTTATGCTACGTGAACATACTATATCCCAAAGGGTGAGTGGGAGTAAAAGCCATTTAGCATGATAAACACATTTTCCAGAAAATGTAGTATGGTAATTGGCCAAAAACCATATGTTTTCCTCAAAATTACAAATTAAAATGTTACTTTTAACATCCAAATACAACCCATAAACATTCCTATTAGAGGATGACCAGGCTATTTTCTGGATTTCTTCATTATTTTCAAAATATCTTCAATAATGTTCATATAATTTTACGTTGCACACCTGGAATGTTATATTATGGGTTTCATAAAATCAATCAGTCAATTTATCAATTTTAATCATTGATTAGTTGACTGATTATTTTTAATGGATATGTGCACAGTAGTAACATTTTAAAAATATTTATCTTTTCTAATTCCAACCATACATACATTTTTGTCAATTTACAAACACATTCCTGATATAAAATTTAAAAAAAAAGAAAATAGGACTTTACCTCTTGGTTGTTGCTGTTGTCTACTTGCATTTCTTCTGTACTCCCGGCCTAAAAAAAACCCCAAATTTAAAAAAACTGATAACAACATTTAATTAAGAATAAACAAATTTCCGTCAAACTAAAAAATAAAAATGCCAGTGTTTAAATAGTTCGCCTCTTCTGTATACCACTTCACTGGCACACCTGATTAAGCAAGCATAGACTGCTGGTGAAATCTTGTGCATTAAGTTATATAAAGTAGTTATATACTGCAGTGCTACCAGTATTTCATTATATAGAGATTGCATAGTTCTTTCAGACGATGGACACAAACATTTCTGATCAAAACATCATCATCAAATGATCTGCCAATTGGCAGGTTCATACAGTAGCAACCACTTCTGTCATCACTCTCGATCTAAAGCCGCTGCCTTTAGCTGTTTGTATGCGTTAAAACATGATACACATCAATGCAACATTAGTGTAGGACAGAATAGGAAAAACTATTTAATTTCATATTATTATTATTATTATTTGCAATATTTAAAAAATAAAGTAAAAAAATATACCATAATACCATAGGAGCCAATAATCTTTAGAGCAGCTAAATGTTGCCTTACTCTCAGTTTTCATTTTACTTTGCTGACTTTCAGAGGCAATTGGGAAACATTATGAACATACTATATAATTTTCATTTAAGAAAATAATTGACTAGTTTTCTTTCTTGAAAAAATTACAGATTAATGTACTGTACATTATATTGATTAGTATAAGATGGCCACACTTTTTTTTTCAATACTGATGATTTTTATAAAAGGATTTACTGTATATTTACAACATTGGAAAACTCATCTTTTTTAGGTTGGACCAATGTGTCTACAAAAATTACAGATTAATGTACTGTACATTATATTGATTAGTATAAGATAGCCACATTATTTTTTCAATACTGATGATTACTATGAAAGGATTTACTGTATATCTACAACATTGGTCAACTTATCTTTTTTAGGTTGGATCAACGTGTCTACAAAATAATTTAAGAAGCTATTATGTAAGCTTGAAAATGGCAATAAGTGACTGGACCTAAAGCAAAAATGAAAAAGGCAATAACGTAGAAGCAGCAAAAAACTAGAGTATGAATTTGTCAACACAGGGATAATACTGCAAATGTTTTAAACTAATTCATAACCACTATTTAGTAAAACGTGCATTTTACATACCCCTTGGTACTAAAGAATATTTTTTAATTGAAAAATTTGTAAACTAGATTATGTGTCTGGTTGTGTACCTTCGTACGTTGTCCGTGTTTTGTGTGCCGCTTAACAAGGCAGACGATTGATCATAGACCATATGCCTGGCTATTACGTAATTAGTCAACAAAATGAGGAGTGATTTGTGGGAATCGGGTAATTTAACTAGAGGTACAGTAATAGAACGAGAGAAACATCATCAGTTGGTTTTTGGTACTGCGCTGAGTACTACACTCGTCCAGAGAACTACAATTACAAGCACATTCAAACAGTTTGGGGTACCACGTGCTTGCCCAGAGAAATCTAGTCACACTGTTTTTTCCGCATTCGCATCTAGCCTGGGAATTTCCCTACCTCATGATTGTTGAATGAGCGAAATAAAAAACAAACAATACAACACACATAGAATAATTACATGTTTAATATTATTACTTTAAAAATCAGACTTTGCAGTTATTATATTCGTTTGTTCATGACCTCATTGATTTTGTAGGTCTTTTCGTAAAATCGATGATTTGTAAAATTGACATTCGTAAAATGGATGTTTACTGTACCTTTGCATAAAAAGACCAAGGGCTACTAAGCCAGTAAAAGTTAAAACAGAAACTTTATTATGACCAATAACACAGTACTGTACTGAATTTTTATATGGTGACTTGTTTGTATCACAAATACTGCTGTCATTACAGTACTACTTCTACTAGTATTATATTACTATAGTGTTCATGATTTAGTTATTTAAATACAGCTAGCGCATTAAAGTTAAGTAAAAGGTTTGTCAAAGGTTTTAACTTTTGTTTTATACAGTAGTTAAAATTTCATTTATTTTACATCCTAAAGCTGTGGCCTCCTTTAAAAATTAAAATAAAAGTGATCATGCTTCTCTGCAGTTTATTATATTTTTACCCTTTTACTGTTACATCTTGGTTAAAAATTCTATTTTCACTCAAAAGTAGTATTACTAGCTTAGCCTACATCTTTTCTAGGGCCAGGCATATGACTGTATGTATGATGTAGCAGTTATTATACTCTAGCCTACTACTGCTGTGCTGTCCTAACTAGCCTTAACTAACTCCAGAGCAATTTCTTAAACACAATTTTAATCTCTTTTTTTACATACAAACATGAATAAGTGAATCAAAGTGAAGTCAAAGCCTATGAATAATTTTTAAAATACAACCATTAGGCCTAGTGTAAGTAGTTAATGGCATACATATAACCCGGCGCCGCCTACCACGGAAGTGGCTAGAGTAGTAAGATCGGTTGTGTAGTGTACTATTATTGTGAAACATGTTGGGGTGTGGAGGCTATGGTTAGACTAGTAGAGGACGACACAGCAAGAGGCCTAAGTTTTTACGCACCTCTGCCAGCTGCTTTACAGTCATTTTCTTCCATGGGTCCGCTAGTTGGTACAGCGGCATCTTTGAATGCGCCCCGAGAAAAATGGTGACAATCTAGTGCGAAACAAAATCTAAATCTGGAGTTATTCCACTATGTTCCTCCCACCGGACCTCTTCCGGATGTGTCAATAGAAAATGGCGGAGAACTTGTACCGTTGATAGATGGGATAGACAAAAGGTGGGTGGTGAAGCTGGTAGATGGCGTGCTATGAATTGTGGATGATAACAAAGGTTGTCTCTTCTAGTTTAAATTTAATTCTGCCTATGCTTTCTGGTTTTTTTAATACCTTAAAATCAAAATCACGATTTTGTATTTAAAAAACGCTTGTTTTAACAGTTCACTACTCATATAGATCTGGATCCCTGTAGAAAAAAAAAAACTAAATAATGTGATCGATAGAATATGCCTATCGGAGGCCTATTATTATATATATTTTTTCTTTATTTGGAAACGACACTTTTGCAACCACAGTGGCACTGTGATTTATAATAAATAACAAGTTTAGTCTTTGCAATGAAACAAAATAAAACCTATAGTGTAAACACTGTTTCCTAGCAACCAGGAAGTGCGTGCACAAAAGGGAAGCGCGTTTGCTACTTTTTATAACATTTTGGTAATTGACGCGCGTGCGCCTGATAATAGTATAAGTAGGTAAGTGTGATATCAAACACTTTTTCCAAAGCAATTTATAATTTAATTAGTAAAGTTCTTGCAAGGACGATTTTTTTTTTCATAACGAGACTTACGGCAGTAGTCCTCTGCAGATTTACGAAGTTGTAACCGTAAACGTAACGCATATCTCTAGGCCACTTCAAAAGTTATCTATGGCGAAAAAATCCTCTAAAAATTTCATAAATATTTGAATTGAAAAGATTACACAGTTACCTCCAGACACAGGTTAATGTTAATGCTAATCTGCTGAAGAGTTTGTGGTAAGAAAAATGTAAAACAGTATTTGAACCGCTTTCTATTTGAAATAGTAATGTTGATTGTGTTCGTGTTTAAACAGCTCGGTCTATCTTTGAGCAGTAGTTTATAATGGCAACCTCACATTGAAAATATAACTAAGGAGTGTAATTCTAAAATATTTTTTTCTTAGGCAAATAAAACGTTCAGGTGTTCATTGATTTCTATAAACAAGTCATTAGACTTGTAGTACTGTATTAGAATACGCAGTACCAGTGTGGGGCATGAATCATTATTACCAAGGACAAATCTTTCCAATTTCATCTAACTCTAGATGGTCCTGTTAGATGGTCCTGTTAGTTATTCCACTCATCGTAAGAAGGGACCCTGTGCAGGGGATAATAATTCACTCAGGTTAAATACCTGGAGCAGGGAGGTATTATAAGTAAACTATTACTATACTTCAGAGCATGTACTTCATAATATCAATAATAATAGCAATATCAACTGTAAGTTCGAGCTCCTAGAGAGTTTCCCCAAGTCAGAACAAAATGAATCATGGGGTATTAGCGGGGGTATTTGCCAAGTGAAGTCCCCCTCTGTGAGTTCCGGCTCCCCTCACCCAAAACTCCTATAGGCTTTATTCAGTACTCGGTATTTTGTTTATTTTTATGTCTCCTTTATTCATGTACCCCTTCTTTTTTAGTGTTATGATTGTTGTATTGTATTTTTTCCCTTCAATTTTACATTTTCCTTTTGTGTTTTTAATGTTGAAATGTGTTCTGCTTTTACTGGTGTATTTTAAACATCTTTAATATTTTTATCTTAAATTTTTTATGTACAGTATTTCATTCCCTTTGCATTATATTTTAGTGTGCTGTGATAATGTCCTTACTAAGTCGAGTGTCTACCCTGTTTGCCAAGTGGCAATGGTTACCGTAGGTGATACTTAATAAATATTGTGATCAGGGGTGGCGCCAGCGGGGGCCGGGGGAGGCAGAGCCCCCCCCCCCGTCGGGGAGAAAAAGCACAATTCATCGGGGAGAAAAAAATTATATGTATTTTCTACACATTATTAGTAGACTCTAAAATCAATTAGATAAGCCTTTGAAACCCCTAAATTGGACCACTTTTGAAACATTTTAATCGAAGCTCGACCACGCCTACATTGCTTTCGTCGGGGAAATCTGACCCGTCGTCGGTGGCATCGGCCCCTCCGTCGGGGACCTCGCCCCACCTCCCTCTCCCCCGTCGGGCAAATCCTGGCGCTAGTGTTTTCAGCAGTGCAATCATTACACAGCGTAGCTACCCTAGCTGTCTCCAACGAAATCGAGGAAACGCGCCCTGATTCGGCCAACTAATCAGCGCAGCAAATTACACAATGATAGCTTGTAGTGATGTTATGGAAACAAAGCTTGATAAAAACTAACAGTCCCGATGGCGCTTCTAAGAAACGGCAATCCATTTCACAGTGACAGGTAGTAAATTTATCATTTTCTTCTTTCAAAAGTCTGAATTTGAATTTATTGAAGATACATCTACGATGGATGATTTTACAAAAAAAACAAACCAAAACATGAACATTCTCAATATTTGAAAAACTTCCTTTGCATATGAAGTGAATTATTAGCTTTCAATTTAAAGTAATGAGAAAAAACTAGGCTGCCTAAACTACTGTCCTTACATTTCTTCTTTTCTGCAGACCCTTAAATTAGCTAGTATAAAACAAATTAAATCATCTTCAGAGCTTTGTGTAAATAACTTATTTGACCTTGAAAATGAGTGATATATTTTTGTTATTTATCTATTATTAGACATTATATCTTTTATAATTACTGTGGATTTTTCTCTGAACAACACATGTATGATCAAGTTAACAAACACAAGACACCAACTGCAATAAATAAAAGCACAGTTTTATTGGTCAAAAATACACCGACTGTGCTAACTTATATGGCACAGTCACATAAAAGGGTTATGTTTAATGTGCAAAAAATGTGCATTGCTACTCTTGCCTATTCTCAACAACTCGCTTAACTTGGGGGCGCTAGTGCAGCTAAATAGGGAGTAAAGCTAATAAAGAACAAATTTAGAAAGGCACATTGCTTTAAAGAAAACAAGAATTTACTACAATATTGCAAGCAATTTACGAAATTCGAAACGCTGAAAATTGTTACTGGACTTTAACTCTAACAAATGTATTATACTTCAATTTCTAAGCCAATTGGATCTTTTTTGGCTGGCCCTGTTGCTTTGTAAGCATAATTACCTCAAAATAAATCTGCTTTAATTACTATCGGTGTTGGATCTGTCATCGTAGTCGTGTTACTACGAAAAAATTATCTTCAAAATAATCGATAATTAAATTAAAATTCCAATACATTGGAGTTGTTCCACAAAAATAGTTTTTCTTTTGGTCTAAAAATAATTAAATATTTATGTAGTGTTTTAGTTTTCGACTATCGAAAATCATATAATCATAAATTTCTTTCTATAATTCATAATTTCTTTTCAAAAAAAGAATGAAAGGGTAAAACACCTATATCAATAGGCACATAGAATCACATATAAATTAGCATTGAAGAGTATTTCTTGAATGGTAAATGTGTAAAATCATCAATAAATTCAAAAAACATGTCCAAATGATTTGCTGATAAGGATCTGAGAAAGTAAAATGTGATCTCTGAAAACACTAACGATGGAAGAAAAAATTCTGTAGATAACTTTATAAAACAAGCTAAAAATTGGGTTGACAGAATTTTATGGGTTTTAAAAAAATGTAAATTACAAATTCAATTGGTAAATTTAACTAATGTTTCCTCAGAACAAAAACTTGTGCTATTATTTAAAAAAATAATATCTTTTTTGAAGAACAAGAAAATGTGTCCACATATTTTGGAGTGAACTTCTTTCGTAGATGCACCTCATCCTTTACTAATGCAAAAAGACCCAGCTTTGCAGGTCTTTAACGATACAGCACAGACATACTACAGTACAACAAAGCAACGTTAAAGAGAACAATGCCAATATCATGACAATAACATTCTAGGTTCAAAGGTCATGAACTGAAGTTAAAGGTGACACCATGTTGGTTTAGAAGACCTACATATGCCCCCATAGTTTTGTTTACTCGCTTATTTTCTAAGCGATCTGTATTAATAATAGCACCAATTAAACACATTCTGCTAAAAATATTTCAACATCAGGTTTAATAAATATGTTAAGACTTGGTTTACCAGGTATGAAATATAAAGAAATTAAAAAAAAATCACCTGTATTAGCTGTTATACCACATAGGTAAGGCTAGAAAACAGGTAAATTAATCAGAAAGTTCTGTTCAAATGCACATAGGAAGCAATATATGCATATGACCTTAGAGGTCAAATAACCAATGGCCTACTCATCTACATATTTTTTCACTTTTCCGAAACTCCACAAGGTGTTAAATCGCAACTACATTAAGTATGTGCCTGCATACACTAAAAGAGAGCTCAGTTTTTCAAAAAATTGTTAACAAGCAAGCAATGGTTTATTTAAATGTAAAGACCCTCAATGTCTACTGACTTTTGTGCGCTATCCTAGTGGTACATTATGTTGCGACCAAACCTAACCTAAAAATGATACAACATAAATGGGTCATTAAGCGTTGTTCACACCATCAAATTTTCTTTGACAAAAAACTGTTGAATGACCATATATAGTCATGATGTGCTTATATATGGTCATGATATGATGTCATCATGACCATATTTAGGCATGTCACATGTTTTTTTGTCAAACACAATTTGATAGACTGGACAGGGCTTTATAGACGAGACACAAAGTTTACCTGCTTAAGAGCACCCTATAGCCTATCGGCTAATTGTATTGAAGATTCATATGCAAGCAAATTTTTTATATTCAATATAAATGGCATGACATACTAATCTGGCATGGCAAGATGCAAATTCAATTAAACTATAAGCTATTGTTTTCAGTAATTTTAAAGATAACTTTAATATCGACCAGATTGGAAATTTAAAGGGAGAGGGGTTTACAAGAATTTTGAATGTCAAATATTATCATGAAATAGGAGGGAGGGTGTTCGAGTGGTTTGCAAGATTTTTCAGAATCAAATAATCAAATTCAACAAATTATCATGAGAGAGGGAATGATTTACAAGAAATTTGAGTGGCAAATATTATCATGGGGAAGGGGAGAAAAGGGGTTTGAGGGAGTTTGAAAGCATCAAATACTCGTATGAAAAACGTTTGTAATAATTCTAGCAATTGAGGCATGTTGTGGCAAAAATTCAGAAATTCAGGTTATTGGTATTTTCAGATACCCGTGTATGTTATCTTTAAAATGAGGGGTCATTCATTGCAATTGGACATTTCAAGCCTAAGTTATTGGCAAGTGAATGTACAGCGCTCTTAGAGTCAAGATAAACATGATTTTGAGTAACTGCCTTCCAAAGTTATTTGTGCATATATTGTTTAATAGAATTACCTATCAAAATAATGTTAAACAAACAATTTGTTGACCATTTCTAGAATTAATACTTTGGGACATGATTAATCTGTTGACCTATAGTGAAAAATAATTTTAGATTTTTAGAAAGTTTTTTGAGCTCTCATATTTTATAGCTCATTTACTCAATACTGGCCGTGCAACAACACAACCATTTCAACACGACATGCCTCAATTACGTAAATCTGAAGTACAATATTTTAGAATGTCAGAAATAATCATGGTGATGGGGATGGTTTGCAAGAATTTTGAGGGTCAAATATAATTCTCTAAAATGGGAAGGGTTTACAAATTTGTAAGCATTATGTAAATCATGGGAGAAGTTTGCAAGAAATTTGAAAGTTAAATATTATGACGGAATGGGAGGGGTTTATACATATTTTTAACATCAAATATATTAATAAAAGAAGAATTTTTTTAGAATTTTAAGAATCAAATATAATCAGGGCCAGGTTGATCTACAATATTTGTCGGGTAAAAAAATCTTTCATGTTCACGGAATGTTAAAATAGTATAGTATCCTGTACAATATGCTTTTTGTGAATAAATCTATCGATTAAATCAACGGAACATATGGGTGGACACTAACTTAATGAAATATATACTGGCATCATTAGTTACAGCATTGTGGGCCAAGAAATCGTGTCTAATTAATTGCTCTTAGGTCGATAAACAGCTGCATTTGGGTCGAGCGAGGACCTCTGTGAGTTGGTAGCCTGTTTCGGGGTCTCATCTAGCTGTTGGCGAAAGGCTACCGAGTAGTGTGGTTTCGTTGGCGTGATTGGCGTGGTGGTGCATGGGTAGCTGCTCTGCGGCATGACGGCCATCACCTCAGCGATCTTGGTCTTCAGTTCATGAATGTCCTGATCTTTCTTTGACAATTGTGCTGAAATAATACAAATATTAAAAATAATGATACTAATAATAACAGTAAGACTACAAATACTATTTTTATGAATATGGTATGGATATGGATGATGATGATGTTGATGACAATGATGATTGTGATTCTGATGATGTTGAAATTGATGATGATAGCAATAACACCATTAATACTACTATTTATGATAATGAAAATAACACTACAGATATTAATAACAGCAACGATGATGATGAAGACAACACTAAATGATAATGACAATTATGACCAAAATGATAACAATAACATTTAATTACAATACTAATATACATTAATGAGGATGTCAATGATTACGATTAAAGATGATGATGATGATGATAATGAATTTAAATAACACTACTAAAATGTAACTACAGGATAACTACAGGCTACCCTCCAACACTCTTGGGACCAGGGCTTTCCTAGTCTTTAGCAGCTTTGGTTTTCGAATTAGAAAAGTATTAATCAAATAGATAAGGACACATGTTTATTTGGGCTGCAGAAATGTGGTCTTTAAATTGGAGGTGATCTCTAATTGGTGGGACTTTAATAGGAGGAAGACCAGTATTTACTTATGATGATGTAGACTGAAAACATTAATGTATCATGCACAATTCTAATACAATTCACATTAAAATATACCATGTATGAAAAAAATAATACACGAGAAGTTAGCATTGGTAACCAGTAAGACTGGCATTGAAATTTCATTTGTCCGATAACATAATATGTGTTTTGTTTACCTTGAGCTATCTCTAATTGACGTCTAGCCTCCCCTAGCGCTGAGAACAAATCTAGTTTTACACGTGTCTCTGCACTTAAACTGTTTTCAAGCTGTGTGTTCTTGTCCTGTATGGCGGCCAGTGCTGACATAAGTATCTCAGTCTTCTGTTGCTGCTCTGGTTTTTGTCGTAATCCCTGCAAGTTTAAGTTTAAAGCAACAATTACTTAAAGCCAGACTCGGCAGGAAAAACATTTTTTGATATGTTGTACAATTGATTTTTCTAAGGCACAAAAAGAATGTTTGTTAAAAAAACTTAATGAGATACAGATTTTTGAATATTTAAAAAATAGGGGAAAAAGATCGAAAAAGGGGTGGTCACACCACTTTTTTTTATAATTTCTGATACAGTACAGGTAGAATCTTTAATAATGGGAAGCCTTTGGGACCAAAAAAGTGTCCCTTTAATAGGCTTTGTCCCTTTAATAAGACTTGGCCGTAGTGCTAAAAGATAAACCTTCCCTTGTTTTATGGTCAAAAAAGTGTCCTTTTTAGGGGTGTCCCCTTAATAGGGGTGTCCTCTTAATAGGGGTGCCCTCTTAATAGTGTCCCAAAGGAATAATAATCATTTAGTAATCACTGTGTCATGTAAATGGTTATGGGATGACAGCTTTTACTATGCATGATACTCCACACTATAAAAATCTGACAATGGGCATCATTCAAGGAGACATTGCAACGAAAGGGACCCAAGGGCAGAGTCACTGTGATTATTGTTGTTTTAATAAGCATTCTGAACATCAACATATTATCCCTGTTGTTGATAGCCTACTAATATATATTTTTAGTAAATTCATATTTAAAACAGATTAATGTGTTGATTTAAGAAATTAAGACCTTAAAATTGTAAATAAACCAACAGGATATTCAACAATATTAATTGTTGATTTTTGTAACGAAATCGAAAGTATTTTTTTTGTAATGAATTTTAATGTATATTTGTATTGAATTTTAATGTCTGTCTACAAAATTTCAATTTCATTTGAATACTTTAATTTAGCGTCTGCTGCTAATGTATTGTTTATGTGAAGTGATTAATAATAAAGATACCGATACATATACAATATAAAAAAACTGACAATGGGCATGACATGACTCACTGGGACATTGCAACAAAAGGGATCCAAGGTAGAGTCACTGTAATTATTGTGGTTTTAATTTTTAAGCATTCTTAACATCAACATATTATCCCAAAGTTTACAATACTTATTGATGACAGGCTACTAATGTCTGCCAAATAAAATGTTAGTAAATTCATATTTTAATAATGTCGATTAAAGGAAATAAACTTAAAAATTTATATAAAACCAAGGTATAAGAATATGGGCCTACCTCTGCTTCCTTCTCCAAAGCTCGCACAGAGTCACATTTTCCTTTAAGTTCATCTTTAAACATTTTCAATTCTTTTTCCAATTCGCTTTGCCGAATCTTACAGCTGCCATTACATTCACTCATTCTGATACGAAAACAAAATAAATTATTATTATTACCAACAACAATAATAATAATAAAAAAATGATAACATAAAATGCTTGCTTTTCCGTAAATGCTTGAATAAGCGCTACTCTTGAATATACACCTCTCTCGAATATACGCCTCTCTCGAATAAGCACTGCACAAACAATGGGTTTTTTTTTGTTAAGTGCCACTCTCGAATAAGTGCTGCGGCACTAAATCGAGAATATATTACCCTGTGTGTAATAAAAAGGGTTTTAAATACAATGAATAAATAACATAATGAAGACAAGCATTTCTTTATAAACGTTTATTTACAATCACAGAACTACGATAGGCCTACTGAACTACAGGAATATATGAAATAGGTAACATGGGAACAGGCATGGAAAGTGCCACGCCAATATTTTCTTTATAAGTGCCGCTCTTGAATAAGCACCGCACTGAAGCCTCCAAAAATTTTATAAGCGTCGCTGTACTTATTTAAGCATTTACGGTACACCCTAAAACTAACTCAGTTCACATTTCTCTGCCACATGAAGTTGCCAGAGAAAAAATAGTAATTTAAAGACAGGTTTGGATAAAGCAAACTGTTCTGGTCACACATAAAGCTCTGTTCACCCATCCTATAAAATTTTAATGTCATGATGTGCCTATATCAATTTTGACATATCACTTGTTTTTGTCAAACAAAATTTAATATGACAGGGCTTAATATTTCAGCTCATGTTCATCCGAGGAGGTTTTTAAGATGTACCACGAGTGGCAAGCATACCTTACACGTGGCAAGTCTTACTAAATCAAGGTACTGGTATTTATAAAGCGCCTCTTCCTTGCGGTTATAAAGCGCAGTTCCTTTCCCTGGTCATTGGGTCCACATGCTTAAGTGTTGCTGCAACCCCACCAGGTACCTATTTATACTCTTGGGTGGAGTGAAGCAACACAGATAAAGTGCCTTGTTCAAGGACACAAGTGAAGTGCACAGCGAGGGATTGAAACCCCGACCTCCAGGTTGGGAAACCAAACCGTTCCACAATAATTGCTCATCAGAGTAAACTTAAATGATGATAAATTTCTTAAAAGGATTTGTTATGTAATGACACACACGCCTCTTTGAGACTTACCTTGCTGCATTAGCTGCTGCCATGGCGATTGCACGAGAAGCTGCGGCTTCCTCAGCTCGCTTGCTCTTACGTTCTTCTTTAAGCTGATTTTCAACGGCAGTTCGACTAGCCATCTCTGCTTTCCACTTCTGTTCTAATTTACCAAGGGTCAGTTTGTCTTGTTGTTTTTGAGTGACAAGATTATGTAACCTTTAGATATAAAAAAACAACAAGTTTAAAAATCACAACCTGAAGTATATTATCCTTGAATTTATTAACATATAATTTAGCCATGTATATAAAGTTTTCCATCTATTACATAACACTTCTGAACTCTGGTTCAGATGTGGAGGCACTCAGCTGTATTGACTGCTTGATGATACAGTAACATCTCCCAATTACGTACCCAGAACAGAGTTCGTAATTGAGAAACAAAACAAATAAACCAACATTTACTGTACAGTAGGTTTGAGACTATGGATTAAAGCGCTATATAAATACACAAAGGCGAGTCAAATGGCCGAGCAGTTACGTCAGGGACACCGAAACCTACGGCCATAATATTGGCGCTGGTTCGAACGCCATGTTCGCCTATGTTTCTGGAGGTGGAACAAGTCTTCTTGAAAAAGGATTATAAACTGTAGGCCCAGTATACACATTGGCTCATGTGCACTCTAAAGAACCCAGTACATCTTTCGAGACGAGTAGGGGGGGGGGGGATTTTATCCCGGTGTACTGGTCCATGCAGCCCCCTGTTGTGAACAGACAGTTGGTATCGGTTTACCGAGTAGCTCAGACATGAAGGGACCCTTAGGGAAGAAGAAAGTTACAGTACGAGCTAGTCCACACCTCGAGTCCGGTATAAAGCGCTATATAAATTGAACTACGTTACATTACTATATATACTTACTTTGTCTGTAACTGCTCATTATCTTTTTTTATTTGATCTATCTCAGACATAATGACTTCTTCTTGTGCCGTTAATGATTTGACTACAGCTTTTAATTCGACCTCATTCTGACGGCTACCCTGCAATTCTGCTTTCAACCTTTTAATATCCATTTCATACCTGTCGTTAATATCAAAAATAAATAAATAATGTTTTTCTTTCTACTGTATGACTATATTCTATTATGACAACCAACTTACTTGATTTCATAGTTTGGATGCAAATGCGAAGACTGTCAATGCACTGTGAATTTGAAATGCTTAAAACAATCATTAATACAGTACTGTAAAGCCCTTTTTTCGTGTGCCTTTAACCTTTGCAATTTTCGCAATAAAACGCGAAAGGATAAGGGCGGGCAAAAATCGCGAATTTCTGAAAGCTACTTGTGTCTTCAAAAGCAAGGCTAGGCCATACCCATTTATAGCTAATATAAAACTGATATTCCCTCAATAAAGACTTAGTGGAAACATTCTTGCTTCTTTGCGCAGTATTTTTCAATCATTATTATATTATATATTATTATACAGTATTAGGTTATTTATATAGAGCCTTTCTTCGCAGATACAAAGCGCTTCAGTTCCTGGTCATTGGGTCCACATGCTTAAGTGTTGCTGCTGTAGTCAGCGCAGGAGCAGGCAACCTCACCAGGTCACCCATTTATACTCCTGGGTGTGGAGAGAAACAATGCAGATAAAGTGCCTTGCTCAAGGACACAAGCCAAATGCTCAGAGAGGATTGAAACCCCGACCGCAAGGTTGGGAAACCAAACCTTTCACGCGGCACAAAACCGCTTCTACAAAATCATTCAATCACATTTTAAAAGTTAAATGCAGTACAGTATATACATTATAAATGACTAACGTCATATTACTATTCTGGAAATAAGCTGTCTTGGTTAGGCCAGTACATCACACTTAACACAGCCAGAGTAAAGTGGTACTAGTGGTTCCTAGCTGAGTCTATACCTAGGCCTACCTTAAGGCTCATGAATCTAGTAGAACATTTCTGCAAAAATTGTAATATGGTATTTGCTTGGAAAAAGTTTGAAGATCCAACCTGGCTTAGTTTAGAGTCAAATTCTGTACAAAATCCAAGGAAAACAGGGGCATAATAAAGCAAAGAAATTAGAACAAAAATACAGGATTTTCTGCAGTTACTTAGTGGAAAGGCCAAATAAAAAAAAAATACAATATAGTAACAGTAATATTAAGAAGTTCATAGGGCATTATTTAATCTAAATCTCTTTTTAATTATTTTATGACTGTTTAAATTTTATATTTTTCTTCCCTATATTATATGTTAATTTATATACTTTATCGTATTGTTGTTGGCCAGGGGTTTAGAAATGACCATTTGATGTATTGGGCTTTAGTCTGTGTCATCTCTAGTCGCACCTCTGGTCAATATATATTTATATATATTGTAACAAATTTTTAATAAATAAATAAATAAAAATAATAAATCTAAATTCCAATGTCTATTTACAATTTTGTATACCGATCTACTAAATTATGGAATAAACTCCTGGATCATACTAAAACCAACTTTAAATCTATGACACTTTCAAATTTCAAGCATTCTATTTCTAATCCTCAATAACACCATCTTAATTTAACCTGATTTTCTCTTACCTTGCATATCCATATTTATTATTTAAATTTTTTATTTTTCTTTTTAAGTTTCTTTCAATGTTCCTTTTAAATCTATTTTAATTTGTCGTTAAGTTATCCATCTTTTTTGGTTACCATATGTATATATCTGCTTTTAAAATTTTGTAGTTAAGAACTGAAGCACTTTGGAAACCAGTACTATGTATTGAAAGTGTATATTCAGTATAAAGAAAGAATAAATAAATAATAACTAAGTATAGCCATACTATCATCGACATCCTCCGCGCATCATCAGGAAGCATCAATAGTCATGCAGCACAAAAATTATCATGTTAAGGTGGGAACTTACTGCGCCCCAGACAGTCATCGGTAAGCGCGATTCAACGAAGAATGCAGTGGAATGACGAGCGTGCAACGGATCGTTTTGTCTAGCGCTTACAGGGAGCAAAGTTGGATTTGTAGTACGGCAGTCGTACGATCGTCATAAGATGCAGCAAGTGCCCAGCTTTAGGTTATTATTACTTTACCTTGCAGATTTTTCATCTTTTGAAACTGAAGTTGCTGTTCCATTAGATATTTGCATATCCGATGTCACATTCATCTCCTTTTCTTTCTCTTTATTTTCCACTTTACTTGAATATTGTTTGCCTTTCTTACTGCTTCCTTGCGTATCTTTTGTATGTTCTCTACTTGCTGTACCACTCCTTTGACGGCCTACGCCGTTTGACGTACTGTGTTTATTATTTTTCGCTAGTGTTTGCTCATTCACTAGGTTTTCTGTTGTTCCTTCATAGCT
>NW_022702449.1:86492-90539 GCF_011630105.1 Anneissia japonica | reverse complement strand
GTTAAATACAGTACAGTATATACATTATAAATGACTAACGTCATATTACTATTCTGGAAATAAGCTGTCTTGGTTAGGCCAGTACATCACACTTAACACAGCCAGAGTAAAGTGGTACTAGTGGTTCCTAGCTGAGCCTATACCTAGGCCTACCTTAAGGCTCATGAATCTAGTAGAACATTTCTGCAAAAATTGTAATATGGTATTTGCTTGGAAAAAGTTTGAAGATCCAACCTGCCTTAGTTTAGAGTCAAATTCTGTACAAAATCCAAGGAAAACAGGGACATAATAAAGCAAAGAAATTAGAACAAAAATACAGGATTTTCTGCAGTAGTAGAAAAGGCCAAATAAAAAATAAAAAAAATACAATATAGTAACAATAATATTAAGAAGTTCATAGGGCATTATTTAATCTAAATCTCTTTTTAATTATTTTATGAATGTTTAAATTTCATATTTTTCTTCCCTATATTATATGTTATTTTATATACTTTATCGTATTGTTGTTGGCCAGGGGTTTAGAAATGACCACTTGATGTGTTGGGCTTTAGCTTGCGTCATCTCTAGTCGCGCCTCTGGTCAATATATATTTATATATATTGTAACAAATTTTTAATAAATAAATAAATAAAAATAATAAATCTAAATTCCAATGTTTATTTACAATTTTGTATACCGATCTACTAAATTATGGAATAAACTCCCGGATCATACTAAAACCAACTTTAAATCTATGACACTTTCAAATTTTAAGCATTCTATTTCTAATCCTCAATAACACCATCTTAATTTAACCTGATTTTCTCTTACCTTGCATATCCATATTTATTATTTAAATTTTGTATCTTTCTTTTTAAGTTTCTTTCAATGTTCCTTTTAAATCTATTTTAATTTGTCGTTAAGTTATCCATATTTTTTGGTTACCATATGTATATATCTGCTTTTAAAATTTTGTAGTTAAGAACTGAACCACTTTGGAAACCAGTACTATGTATTGAAAGTGTATATTCAGTATAAAGAAAGAATAAATAAATAATAACTAAGTATAGCCATACTATCATCGACATCCTCCATGCATCATCAGGAAGCATCAATTGTCATGCAGCACAAAAATTATCATGTTAAGGCGGGCACTTACTGCGCACCAGACAGTCATCGGTAAGCGCGATTCAACAAAGAATGCAGTGGCATGACGAGCGTGCAACGGATCGTTTTTAATGAACATCCGTTCAGATTGTCGCTGACAAGCAGCAGACAAGCGTCGCATTGTCTAGCGCTTACAGGGAGCAAAGTTGGATTTGTCGTACGGCAGTTGTACGATCCTCATAAGATGCAGCAAGTGCCCAGCTTTAGGTTATTATTACTTTACCTTGCAGATTTTTCATCTTTTGAAACTGAAGTTGCTGTTCCATTAGATATTTGCATATCCGATGTCACATTCATCTCCTTTTCTTTCTCTTTATTTTCCACTTTACTTGAATATTGTTTGCCTTTCTTACTGCTTCCTTGCGTATCTTTTGTATGTTCTCTACTTGCTGTACCACTCCTTTGACGGCCTACGCCGTTTGACGTACTGTGTTTATTATTTTTCGCTAGTGTTTGCTCATTCACTAGGTTTTCTGTTGTTCCTTCATAGCTATTCACAATGCGTTGTGTTAATTTTATTTCTTCTGGTTCTCCTGTTTTTAAGTTCACATTGTTTGTTGAAGTAGGTTGTTTTGAACTATCCTTATCTCTGTCTTTAGCATTTTCAACTTCAACTGATTTCGGTGATGGTGATCCCTTAGGTTTGACATTACTGTTTGTTTGAGAACAGTCCTTCTCTTCCGACTTGGACAAAATAGCTGTAACAAAATTTATTGGAATTGTTAGTTAATAAGTCATTATGTCCAGATACAATATATAATGATGATTTACTTATTTACTTCATCAACTTTAAAATAGCGCAACCATTTTAGTGCTAGATACTGCTTTTCAAACAGATCCTCATTATGAAACTAAAATACATGGACATATGAAACAACCCACTACATAATAAGAAGTTAAAAGATGATGTTGATGACAATGATGTTGATGATGGGTTGGTGATGACAATGATGTTGATGATGATGAAAATGATGTTGATGATGGTGATGATGTAAATGATACTGATGGGTGTTGGTGTACAGTAGGACAACAAGATGTTGATGATGATGATGATGACAATAAAAATGATAGTGATGATAGTGATGATGATGATGATGATGCTAGTGGTGGTAGATAAAAGGACGGAATGGTGATGATGAAATGATGATGATACTGATGTGGTTAAGATGATGAATGATGATGATGGTAATTATGAAGTTGATGACAATGATAATGATAAAAATGATGATGATGACAATAATGATGATGATAATAGTGCTAATGAAGATGATGATGGTATAATAATAGTGTTGATGAATATGATAATTATACTATTGGAGATAAAGATGGAGATAAAGTTGAAGATAAAGATGGAGATGACGATGAAGAAGCTGATGAAGATGCTGATAAAGATGAAGATGATACTGATAGTGAATATGATTTTGAGAAAAACAAGGGCAATAAGAAGGGAAGACCAATATAGATTGCAAGATGTTTACCAACAATACCAAGACCATCTTCCATCCAAGGACCCACTAAACATGACCCAAAGAACATGCACAATGACATTACCTTTAGTTTTTTCTGCTGTATTTTGCTGCTGTTCTTGCGGTAGAGCTTGATGTAGGAGCTGCATATAAAACTCATTTTCTTTTTCTACTTCTCGTTGTTTCCGCAATCGCATTTTATATCCAACATAACTTTTAAAACCAAAACCAAGTGTTACTACAGGATATCCAATGCTGTAATAGAGAAAAAGACAAAAAGAGAATCAAAATTTGCTCACAAAATTTAATAGAATAAAAGACAATTAAGCATTTTTAATTCCAATAATAACAATATTAATGGCCATCTACTCAAAATATTCACCATTGTAATAATTATAATAATAATAGTGTAGTTTTATGTAGCGCTATATCCATCAAATAAGATGCTCAGGGCACTTGATATGTGGACTAGGAACATGATTGATGACTTTCTCCGCCCCTAAGGGTCCCTTCGTGTCTATGCTACCAAGTAACCCGGTACCAGCAAATCTCGTCGTCCACCACAGGAGCTGTCTGTTCCAGTACACCAAGGTATCCCTATATTCATCTCGAATGACGTACTGGGTTCTATATAGTGCACATGAGCCACTGTATATACTGGGCCTACAGTTTTTAATCCATATCCAAGAAGACTTGTTCTACGACCAGAACCATAAGTGAGTGTGCCGTTTGAAACAGTGCTGATATTATGGCTGTAGGTCGAGGCACCATTGCTAACTCCTCGACCATTTGCCTCGCTACAATGTGAAACCAGCGAAAGCTATTAAGCTACATAAAATCAGTGTTATTATATAATGGAGTGATAATTTTAATACTGTATTAATATTACTGTTAATAATATAATAATAATTATTATATGTTCTGAAATTAAATCAGTTGTCTCATAAATTGCAGTTATATTTTTTGGCTGGCTCATACTGACCCCTTTTGCCATCCATACTAAAATTGGCAGCTATCCAATGGATAGCAATATTTTTTGTTTACATTCTTTATTGAATGTTATTCTCATTAAATTGCAAGTGACTTGCCACTTGCATGATCAGATACATCTCATGATGCTCAATAAAGCAAAGGCAGTGATTTATGTAGATGATTAGGCTTTCTATAGTATTATTCATACAGAAAACCATTTGAACTACCCAGTTCTATGAATAGGGTAATACAATATCTTGAAATTATAGAATTAAAATTGATATTCAAAATTAAACAAGAAATTGTTAAATTTGTAGTGACATTTGGAATTATAATCGAATAATATTATTAACTTGTAATGCGCCAATTCCAAGAATGATCAAAAGGCGCAGTGTATGATCGAAGCTGTGAAGGAAATCGAGTTTAAAGGGCAGATGTAAATGTAATGGGAGTATACACATCT
>NW_022702449.1:81018-86309 GCF_011630105.1 Anneissia japonica | reverse complement strand
AATATACATATAGTAAATAACAAGTCAAACGGTATCAGATATATACCACAAAATTTATTTGAAAACTAGCGAGTACTTTCGACTATAAGTCTTTATCAAGCTATGAAGTAAAACATGGTAAGATAGAATTAAATACATAACAGAAGCTCATGAAGTAGCTTAGGCCTATGATAAACCAAGGTACCTATACAGTGTTAAAATAAGGACATGATGAACATAGTAGGCTACCCTGTAGCTTTCCAACAAATAAAGTCCTATAAAAGTCATTGTGTAATAAAATGACTCCGATGGGATTCGAACCTGCGACCTCTCGCTGACAAGGCGAGCATCATAACCACTAGACCACGAAGGCTTCATGGTTGAACAGGTCCAAATAACCGTCGGGAACATTGTATTACACAATGCTACGTCTCAAGAGGGCGTTCGGCCAGATAAATCTGGCAATACGGCTAGAAATACTGTTAGCCGTTAACACTGTTGAATAAATATATTATAGATCATCAAAGGTACATATACAGTGTTATATATATATATATATATATACATATATATATATATATATATATAATATTGTATAAGGCCAAAAGAAACAAAAAAATATATATACATATAAAATATATATATAATATACAAAAGAAACAAATAAATTACAAACATCAATCAAAAACATACAAAAACTAGGATTGCTTTCTATTATACTTTATCTTCCTTAATCATGAGATAAACATATATACAATGGTACCACCATGATCGACATAGTACAACTTACCAGTGAGCTGCAAATGGACGACAAAGATCTAAATGAAAAGGTGTCGTGGTTCGCAACTCGCGCAATCTTACTACAGCTTCCACATAGACAAAGAGTAGCCACAGGGAAACTGTCGGTAGACATATTCCTCTATCTGAAATGTAAATGAATGAACCATTCCGACTCGGAGAATCATGCAAGAAAAAATGTTAAAACTGTAGACAATGAAAAAAACAATTGACTTTTACAATATGTGATGAAATCTGAAGAAACTCTAACAATTCAATTACAACATTGAATTGCAATTTAAAAGGATCAGATTATAAATTTTATCAAATTCCAATAGTTTTATGAACACAGATCAAAACAATTACTATTTTTCTATGATTTATAAACTTTTTATTATAAAAAAGCAATAAATCATTTAAGGATTTATAGGCATACTATACAATAAGAACAGAGGTGGCACCAACGGAGGGGGAGGGCTGACTCTTTCTAATTTTTAATTAAAAGATAATCTTAAATAAAGTATTGAATTTTTGGGTTTCTTTTTTAATCTGATAGTATATTTTATAGTCTAAAGCACTGTTAAAATACAATAAATGATGGAAAATGGCATTGATTAATGTGGTTTTGGTCAGATTAACTTACCTCATTATAAAGAATTGCTCTTTCCTTAAACATATATAGAAGAAATTATATGATCAGGTATCTCATAACATAGTTTCAATCTTAATCGTATAGTACTGTCAGAATAATACGGGACCAAACATTTTTTTTTCTGACAGAATGAACATTAAATAACAATCCATTATAGAAAACTGTCTGTAATGATAGTATATCTTGGTTGTCAAGTTAAATGATTTCAGAAAATTAATGATTTTGTGTTCACAGTGTTTCTGTTTTTATCATTATTGATTATATGTTAAGTTGAAGATATATGTGTTATTGTACCTGTGTGCCAAACAAATTGAACCCAGACGTATGTACTAGCAGCAAAAAACAACCAGTGCACAGGAATAAATAGAAGACAAATCATATCTGACGTAATGGCAATGAAGATGAAGAACACAGAGAAAGCCTGAAAAGAAAAAAAAAATTAATTTTACATACAGAATACAACATATTATGAATCAGGTTGAAATAATTCTAAGAAAATACAGACTAGATGATATCTGCAAGATTAAAATTATTGATATTTAAAGTAATGAGTATCTTAACAGATAGTTCCCACCCACTAAACACATCTGACAGGCAACTCAAATGGGATATTTGCATCAGTAATGTGTCATCCATTATTTTTATCATTTTCAAGAGAACGCAAATCTTAGTTTTTTTTCCTTGACACCTCCTCCCCAAAAGAGTACATAATAAAGTGATGGTTGTTGTCATATTGAGAACAAGGGTTCTCATAAAGAAATAGGGAAATTCTGAAGCAAGGGGAAGGGATATTGCATGATCATCCAAAGACTCTGCATATACCCATAAAAACAGTAAGCCCAGCAATGTACTGTAGTTATGGTGGGTGGAGGCGGGCGGGGGGGCCACCCAGCCTTGGAGTTTTCGATCCAGTCTAAAGCTAATTTCATGGGCCCTCCACCCACCCTTAACAACCTACGTTTCCATCTTTAAAAGTCATGCTTATTACTTAGAGTAAATACCAATGTTATCATCCACTCTTAGTTTTCTAGAGCTTCAACAACCCTGTGAGCATACAGTACATATATTCACAATAAATGCATGTTTATAATAATAGTACAATTGCCAATATAAATATTATAATAAAATAAAAATAAAAATTGTATACTTACCAGACCCTGATAACGGTATGAGTCGTAGAGGCTGCGGAAAAGTAACCACAGTGGCCAAATGTACTCAACACGAAACTCCAAGATGAAGTCCAGAAATAGTACTAAACCCCATAGCATTAGAAACTTCGCATACATAAATGCGCTATAAAAGGAGAAATACAGTGAAATCAAACTTTGAAAATATTCTCCAATAAAAAATAATGTTTATGATGAATGACCCAGAAACCAAATGAGACGGAAATTTTTATGTTTTTGAACATTTATTTTGAAATTGGCGCATTTGTAATAGCTGTGGATTAGTAGAGCACAAACTACAAACCATCTCTACACTCTTATTAGAGCAGTCTTGAAAATGTATTTAGTGAAGTCTCTCAACGAAATTAGAGACATTGTTGAAGAGGCCATATTGGGATGAAGCTCTGTCCACACTATCAAACTTTCCTTTTGTGCCTAAAGATGTGCCTATATATGGTCATTTTTGTGATGTCATCATGACCATATTTAGACATGTCACATGTTTTTGTCAAATAAAATTTTATAGTCTGGACAGGGTTTAAGAGTTCAGTTCATAGGTCAGAAGTCAACTGTGTTATTATGGAATTTGAGTTTTTGTTGATTATTTTCTTTATTTTTTTTTTTATACAATATAGAAATATTGGGAATGAACTGCAGTCAAAATCATATTCTCATCCTCCTACACATGGTGTACTGAAATTTTATTGATATTGTTAAAATCATATTAACTAGGTTGGGGAGTGAAGAATGAATGTAAACTCATGTTCATGTGCCTTCAGTAAATGGATTATTAGTATTTAAACCTCATCGACCATGACGCAGTATACTATAAGTATTATAACAACTGAAAAATAAAAACATGTAGTAAATCTAAGTTTTATTACAGTCATTAATGGCTTGAATTGCATACTAATACATTTCATCTCTATAATTTTAAATACTGTACATGTATAACTACAAAGTAGCTCATGCCTTTATTTTTCCGACATGCTAAACGTACAATAATATTATCATAGAGAATACCTTCTCTATGAATCGGATACTATTAAAAAAACAAGACTGAAATTTAAATTTAGGGTCCAGCAATGTCCACCAATCAATCAACACCTCAGATTTGCTTAAGAATATGGCATATTTTTCTAATCTATACTGTATCATTGTTTTAACAAGTATGAAAATATAGGCTACATGGGAGAAAAGATTTAGCACTGCTGAGCCTTCTGCGGCACAGTATGTGTTGCTAGCTTAGTCCTGCTTATCTACAATGTTGGGAGCCCAGCCTAGGTTTTCTGCGCCTACACATCAAAACGGCTAGGCCTTAGGGCCTAAATAAACTCTTCTCAACTTAAATTTATGAATAATGAAAATAAATATATATGTATCTTGGCATTATACGATTAACCGAAACATAATTAGAGTGTGTATAGGCTGGTAGTTATTATATATTACTCTTTCAAATAAAATCCCATATGATGAGTGAACGGGATGATGATCGGGAAGATGACGGAAGGCTAGGCCAACCGATTGTCAATTTCATTCAGCCAGTCGGCTTATGCAGTGAAGCCTGTCTTCGTCGCGGTGTTGAGGAAACTATGATTTACAGAGTACAAAAAAATCCCTTTCTTTTACCTTCCATATATGTTTTCTGTGATCTTGTTACGTTTTATTGGACGTTTTAATCTGCCACAATCGGCATTGCGCCTCTTCATATTCCCAATCTTCGCCAATTTTGCACGAATATTGCTGAAAATGTAAAACAATGTTATACAGTATGTTCTGCAGGCGAAGTTGTGGTGCTGAACTAAAGTAGACAGCTCGCAGACCTCTGTATGTAGGCCTACTGAGTCTGCGTAGTTGACGTCACTTGAGGTTTTCATGAAATTCGATCTCAAATCTATTTTTGTACCGCATCACCCGTCACCAAACCCATCCCCAACCCCAAACTGACTTAACTTATCAGAAGTCAGTTTCATTTTCTATACATTCGTAAATGGAGCCCATGTATCCTAATTCGTAGGTCATTCTCTGATTCTGCACGTGTTAATACTGTTTCTACAAAATTGCAATTACTGTAATATGAAAAAGCAACAGTGGATAACAATTTTGACAAAAGTTCGAATACAACTGCACCATAGTTAACGCATATGACTAAATGATAGGCCTATGATAGATAAAATTATAAAGGACATGACTGAGCAGCACTTACCAAATGTTATATGTCTTGTTTTCTTACAATGTAACCTCAGCTTATTTTTTATCATGCGTAGGCCCTACTTAAGTTTATTATAGGCCTATGTTGTTTTCTTTTGAAAGCATTGGAGTCGGAAATTCAAGTGAACCGAGTGCACAAGGACAATACATCGATCTTGTACTTTGTATCTTGTATTTTAAACAATATTAGGCCACCAAAAAGAAAATGTTAATAGAGAATAATCACAAATATGGCTTTTGGAAATCAGAGCCAAATATACATAATTTTGAGATTTTAAACTGTCGTGTCAGGCATGAGATACAAATCTAATTAACCTTACTACTGCCGATTAAGACGTGATAATGTAAAACAATTTATACACAAAGATATTTTGCATGCATATATATATAGTATATATATGCATGTATGTATGTAGGCCCCTATATATATATCATGAAAAATGGAACACAAATCAAAACAACAAGAAAATATATATATATTACATATATATTGGCCTGTATATATA
>NW_022702449.1:61334-80617 GCF_011630105.1 Anneissia japonica | reverse complement strand
AAAAATTAAAAAAAATAACAAAAAAATCGTCTTTTCAACCAAAGTACAAACATTCAATAAGTCAGACCACATATCTAATAACAGAGCATAGTTTATTGTAACAGAAATCAATTATTCTTTTTATTCTATTACTATATAATTTTAATATCTTCATTGTCATTATTTTGTTTAAGACATATTTTGTGTTAGCAAAATATAATTGTTAAATTTGAACATTGCTGTCACACATTATCATTTCAATGAAAAACATGCAATATATCATTTGTTAGGTGCAGGGGTTCAAAAGTCTCCCACAAATCATAGGAGTCTCCAGGAAATCGGGACGGCCTCCCACAAGCAAGCAAGAATCTCCCGGGAAAATAACCCACCTCCCGCAAATTCATAATATTTGCATGTTTTCACTGCTTTATTATCAATTGATGATGTGTAGCAAAATTAATTGCGTTAAGAAAGCTCATTATACCGATCAGTAGTGGATTCAAGAGGGGGCGCCCCAACCATGGCGGGGCTGAGGTGGTCTAGACCCTCTATCTGTGAAAGTCCCTCCCTGGAACTGTCACTGCAGTCTCTCAGAATTGACCCTTCCCACTTGGGACCCCTGTATGTGTGAAGTTTCAAAAACTGAGATTGAGCTGGATATGTTCAACAGCAGGTTACATAATGAAGATTTCATGCAAACAGCACCCTTGTAATTTATAAACACACAGTACACCTATGTACCCCTTTTCTGTTACATTACATATACTGTCATAATGTAAAGTAAGCTACGATGACGACATGCAGTTTCTGATGCTGTAAACATTCAACAATTTTCACAATAAAAACACAGATTAGCAAAAACAATAAACACTTATGCAATAGAGATAGCTCCATTTTTATAATGTATGTCTTAATAATAATAATTTTTACCAGATTTGATTAACATCAATTTACAGTATACCAATTGACATGTATACCATACATCATTAAACACAACCCTACCCCCTAACTTACAGTACATTCAACATGGAGGTATAACAATATTTTTATTCTATTCTATACCTCCATGCTTTCAACTACTGCATAGTTGTTTTAATCCTCTATAATACATTTTTTATATTGAAATTGTTAGACTCGCATACAATTTGGCCTTTGAGCCACGATTTGTGACCAACTTTAATTTTGATAATAAAGTGAAATATAATATTATATAAAATACATACTGTAGTTCATAAGAATGATAGAAGAAAGTGAATGTACCGTAAATGACCCCAAAAAAGCAAAAATGCTCTACAGTACAACTTATAGAATTTTTGGAAGCTCCAATGCGGTGCATATACAAATGGAGTTTCTTCGTGAGCAGCACTTTTTAAGCAAATAATACAGAAGTATTCTATACACTAGATGAGTGATATTGTACGTAGTATCAATTACTAAAATATTCCCTGCTCCACTATCATTACTCACCTTAAACTACGACTATTAATTTTTTGTTATTAAACCAGGGCATGTTGATTAAGATGTATTCTCAATTAAGCGCAACAATACCTAATTAAAATTGATTACAACTCTAATAAGTGAGAGAGAATTTAATTAAAACGGATTTTAGTGGGGAAAAAAATCATGATGGTATGGCGCAAAGTATTTATTCAAAATTGGTGCTTGTTAGAAAGAGTGCCTAATTCGGTAACCATAGTACAAAGCGGTGCTATATAAGGTCTGTGCTAAACATTTCCCTTTACAGTAAATCTCATTTCTTATTGTCTTTAACATCAAAAACTAAAAGTCTATAAATACCTATAAGCTTACTTATGGCTTTACATTCTATACTTATTTTTACAGTCAACTACTTAATGAAAGTGCAACAAATCCATTAATGTGTAAAATAATGTAACACTACAATAATGATATAAAATTTGACAATCTAAAGATGATCTAATTTCATGTTATAGTAGAACATAACAGTATTACACAAGTGATAATTATACTAAAATATCCAACAAGAAAAAAAAAAGCTTTATTCCAATTTAGCCAAATTATATTTCGAAATACTACTACGGCCAGCTTCAAGTTCTTCCTCATTATGTTGCAAACACCATACACAAAATATAAATAAACCACTTTTTTTCCTGCTTTGCATTCTTCAGATGCGATGTGAAGATGGTGGTCATATGTACGCAATAATTATGTGCATAAACAATAACTTGGCACACTATTTGAAAATGAGTACAGTGACTCTTTATCAACTCAACATAGGACTGTTCCACTAGGCCTTCCCCTTGGATATTTTTGGTAAGGTTAAAAAAAACCGACAGGAATCCATAGAGGAACATGGCCGAGCGTGCGGTTGTAAACGTGCCTTTCCTGGTCCTGCCTATTGAATCACACATTCTGATTGGTCAGTTAAGTTTCACATTTTGGAAAGGTCTATAATGTAATGTTATGTTAGCGATAAGAATAACTGTTATATGTAGGAGAGTGATAATGTACTCACTAGTGGTAATCCTTGGCCAATGCGCCTAATCTGAATATCTGCAAGGGTTCACCTGCTCAGTTTGATTGAGCAGTGGAACCACACTCTGGTCAAGATGGCCATCACATTATTTTTATTTGCTAACCTATTGAATTTAAATCTATGCAGTTCCGAGGGAGTGTCTTGTGTGATATACCGCACGCAAAACATATACAATAGCCGCAACTTACTGCAACAAAACTATTGGCCGTTCATTAAACCCATGATGACGACAGAAGTTACTACTAAATCTGAAAGATAAAAGATGAAAACATATTCATATACTGAACAGTATCCTTTCCATTAAAAAAAAATGTATTTGTTTTGCAGAAGTCTCTCTTTCTCCAAGTGGTATATATCAGTACTTGATAGGATGGATGTTTGGAATGACTAGAGACTGCACTGTTTATGTTTATCTAGTAAAAATGAATAAAAATGAAATTTGAAGTACATAAACAAAGCATTACAAATCTGCAATTGAATTAGCAAATGTTTTCCTTATGCTGGGACATATCACACATGTTGCATACGCCCACTCTCTGCTTTGGCAATATGGTTTCCAATCTTTCCAAATGCTTACAATAAGAAGCTTTCGATTGCAGTAGGACGTAGAACGTAATGATTTTACTAAAAGTCACGTAAGTTCTCCTCGTCGCATGGATTCTAGGACGCAGTTTGGCCAAATCTATGTATGCAGAGAAAGTAGGACGCCCAGTAGGACGGTCACTCACGCATGAGTGATTCTGTTCTAGCATATCGTCGTTGCGCAAATAAAAAGCTCCCAAATATGAACATTCTTGTCCGGTTGCGGGAGTGCGAGAGGCTGTCCTAATTTCCAGGAGACTCCCATGACTTTCAAGAAACTTGAGCCGACATAAGCGCTACCAGCAACTAGCAATGTTGAGTCGCAAGGGGAACATTAGCTTAGATTTAGTCAAATAAAATCTATGTTGAGCATTATATCCTGCCAGGTAGTGGGACATGCAAGGCACAAGCTATTTGCTAGCATCAGTCTCAAATTCTTCCGCTGAAAGCCCAGTGCCTTACTGTACTTCTGCATCATACGATTCAGTCGGAGCAAAGAAAATATTGAAAACTGTGGGAGTCAAACCAGCAACCTTTGGATTAGCATTCTGACATTTACATCTCCTTACATATATACTGATAAAGCCCTGTCTAGATGATCAAATTTTATTTGACAAAAACATGTGACATGCCTAAATATGGTCATGATGACATCACATCATGACCATATATAGGTACATCATGACTATATATGGGCATACAACAGTTTTTTGTCAAATGAAAGTCTATAGTCTAGACAGGGCTTAATGAAAAAAAACAATTTATATAATCATACATCATCAATTTCTTCTTCATCTCCACCCTCTGTAAAATCAAATGTGATCTCGTTATCATCCTCTTCTCCAAAGGTAACAGTCTCATTGATCTTGAAACTTTCAGGCAGTTCTCCGTATGTTTTCAGATTCCTTGCTTCCTCGGGCGTGTACTTTAATATCACATCTGCTTTTGCATCTTGGTAATCACGAAGACCAACTAGGATGATATCTGCTTGATTTATCCACACCTAGAAAAGCATTGAAAACATATGGTAATACATTAGGTTTTCAGATCAAGTCCAGATGTTTGCTGCCATGGATGTGAGATCATGGAGTATTATTGAGAAGGAGATCACTCGGCAACAGATCCCTTTGATGCGACAAACCTATGTGTTCCCCGCTTTTGGATCGCGCGCGGGCGTATTACCCTATAATTCACATTTTTCATTAGCAACAACTTGGCAACGACATGCATTTATACGCTTCCAGCAGAGCAGTTGTGCAATAAAACGTTTGATTTTAACCCATTAAATATCTTTATAATGAACAATGTTCCCCTGATTAGATTTTTTCGGGCTTTTGGTATGTTATTATTTGTATATTTCAGGAACGGATTCCATAAAATATTTATGTCAAAATTACTTCTGTGTTCATTATAATTTTGTCTAAACATTGACTGGTTCGACTATAAAGCTAAGTCAGCGTAAAACTGAAAAATACTCAGATTTTGGATTCATTTTTCGAATAGTTAACCCTCGTTATACACATCTAGATGAATGACTTAGTTTATTATAATCCTTAATCATTTATTAATTAATATCTGTTAAAATTAGAATTGGCGAATTTTGGCCAATTTATGAAAATTGAAGTTGAAATATACTATACTTTTATAGGTCATGTAAGTGTTCCATTAAATTCGAAACTTTTCTTGGAGGAAAATATGAATATGTTTGATATTTTATGAGAGATAAATGTATCAGCTTCAAAATAGAAAAGATTGCGCAGCCATAGTGATTGACAGTATGTAGTGCGCATTGAGAAAAGAAGGTGCTCTCCATTTCGTCATGTTNNATTTTTTGGTCAACTATGCCTGCTGAAAATTTGATGGCGGGGAACACATGGGACTTCAAAGGCATCGCGCAAACGTTCTTTACGCGCTGCGGCAACTTTGATCTTGGTTCATTTGCATAGCGCTGCATGCGCATGGCTTTGCCGAGTGATCTCCTTCTCAATAATACCTCCATGGTGAGATCATGTCTGACAAGATTCACTCAGGGCACCAATGATGCGGGTCCATGTCCACACCTATCCAAACATACCACTATTGCCCATAAACTCGCTGGCAGTGGTCACCAGAACATGAACTCATGAGCTGGAGGTTCAGGCAAGAACCCAGAGGTATGATCTAAAAATAAATACTGTATGTTTGTTTGTGTTTCATTACTGTTGATAGGAATGATTGTCATTATTGTGGCAGCCTTTATATCTTGCAATATGGGATAAAACTTGGAAAGAAGGCTTGGCAGTAAGCATTAATCACCAAAGCAAATTGCATTCAAAAATAAATCACTAGAACACATGTAGATAGACGTGGATTTGTACATCAGTTTAGGGTTTTTCTAAATTTGAATGTGGCTTAAATTTTACAAGTCTTTTCTTAAACAAATTCTGCTAATTACCTATTTATTGATTCTTTTTGTTAGATCAGTGGTGGGCATAAAATAGCTTGAAGTGACTTTTTATATTAACATTGAGGGCTGCACACAAACTAAGCACATGCTGTGTACACTTCCAATTAAATTTGATTATGATTGGTTGATCTAATAATTAACCCTTTCCAGTCGTTTGGCGTCGTGATGACGCCCTCTTTGACCATGCTTTATAGCGAGGGGTATCGTACGTAGCCCTACAGGTATAGATTTCATTATAATTATTTTATAGCTAGGCTGCACTCTATAGGATTTTTTGAGAGTGATGTAGGAGTATTTCTGTAGAGGGCCTCCTGTATTCAGACCAAATGAAATGCCTGCGCCCAGTAAAAAGCCGACATTTAGTGTAGATGATGTAATTTCCCAGTTTTGGTACAGCCTAAGGCAATGGTAATGGGGCAGACTGGAAAGGGTTAACTGACTGCAATAAAAAATTCAGGGGGAGTGTACCTTCATTGTTTATGGCAAATTTGCAACAATTAGATCCAGTTCAATTAAATTGTGTACATATACCTTTTTCCTTAGCTTGCCTCTGATATGACATAAGCGCTTTACTCCATCGATGCACAAAGCTTCTAATCTTCCATTACCCAACATCTTTATAACTTGAGCATATTCTAAGGGAAGCCACAAAGGTTAATGATCACATAGACACAATTACTACACAAAAGTCTAATGGAGGGAAGCATTACAAATGAGGCCTGTCGTGGCAAAATGATTAAGTTGTCGCACAGGCCAGTATTGAGTAAATGATCTTTAAAATATGGGAGCTCAAAAAATTGCCAAAAAATCCAAATTTGTTTTTCACTACTGTACAATCAACAGTTTAATGTCTTGTTAATCATGTCCCAAAGTATTAGTTCTGAAAGTGGTCAACAAATCATTTTTTTATTGTTATTTTGATAGTTAATTCTATTAAACAATGTATGCACAATTAACTTTGAAAGGCAATTACAGTACTCAAAACCATGTTTATCTTGACTCTAAAGAGTGCTGTACTTTCATTTTCCAATAACTTAGGCTTGAAATGTCCAATTTCAATGAATGACCCTCATTTTAAAGATCAAATACTCGGGTATCTGAAAATACCAATATCTTGAACTTCAATTTTTGCTACAACTTAGCCATTTTGCCACAACACGCCTCAAATGTTTGCCTGTCAGTCATAGGAATCCACAAGATTTCAGAATTCTTCTCTTGCCGCAAAACTAACTTTACTTAATCAGTAAATAATTCAATTAACTATTAGATTGATTTGAAAATGTCGCATTCTTTTCATTTTAAAATAGATTACTCCAAAATAATTTATGAATTGTGTTATATAAGTAGTAATGGTTTTTCAATTTCCAACCACTTAAAGACATTAGATTTTTTGGGTTAGTGCAAGACTCTCTGATTGAGGACACTTGTGATGGACAACACATTGTAGCAAGGACTCTTAATAATCAAATGCTTATTTACTCAACTAATAAAGTTTTCATTTTCTTTCTTTATTTTTTTTTTCACTATTTACCTTGACCATCATCTTTAAACACCAATTCTCTCTTCTGATCTTCATTTTCATTCTTCCCTCTTCTTCGATTCTTTCCTCCCTTTCCTGCAAAGATAATTATCAGATATAAATATGTTACCATTACAAGATTAGTAATAATAATAATGCATTTACTGAATTAATTGTATTTATTTATAATCTAATTTTTTTCTGTGCCTTACATCCTTAGGCATGAAGGTGCTATATTATACAAATATTTACTGGGTTGAGGGGAATTATGTTCAAAAAATAGCATGAGGTGATCTGGAGGCTGTATTATAGTACAGCCTGCAAATCACCAAAGGCTATATTTTGAACTATGACCCAATTAAAACCCAGTAAAAATTTGTTTTATATACCTCTACATACTGTAAATTGTAGGCATTAGAGGGCATGACAGGAACTATTTCCCGGCTTATAACCAATCAAATGCCTTGATCTATGTAGTCAGTGTGTGTGTATATATATATATATATATATATATATAGAATATAATACAGTATAACGTAACAGTAAAGAAACTCAAATACGTAAGATGTTGACTTTAGAAACACTAAAATTTATTAGGCGAATATTTCGGCTACTCCTGTAGTCTTTGTCAACGCTTGACATATTATTTGTTCATTATCATTAATCCTTTATAGACGTATGCCGACTTGCTTTGACTTAATTACCGTATTGTTTCTCAAATTGTATATTGCTAAGATAGTTTCTCAATATGTTCATTTTATGTCAAGCGTTGACAAAGACTACAGGAGTAGCTGAAATATTCGCCTAATAAATTTTAGTGTTTCTAAAGTCAACATCTTACGTATTTGAGTTTCTTTACTGTTACGTTATACTGTATTATATTCTACATATGTTTCGAAACACACGTGGACACGCCTTCTTCATATATATATTATATATATAATATTACTATTACTGATACTTTGACCCGATAACTATTCAACTTCATGGTTTGACAAAAGCTCTGAAAGCTCTTATTAAAAGTGGAGCCAAACAGTAGCTAGGTTGTGGTTAATAGGGAGTTTCGATTTGTGCGACGACGCAAGGCTAGAACGGAATTACTCATGCGTGACCATCCTACCTGGCGTCCTGCCTTCTCTGCATGTGTAGATTTGGCAAAATTGCGTTCCAGAATCTATACGCAGATGACTTTCACTGACGTCATTACGTTCTATGTCCTACTGTCATCATGCAATCAAAAGCTCCTTAATGAGGCTACTCAACTAATATTGTACCAAGGTCAAGGGTTAAAATCCTGAATGTCTGACCTTGCCAGAGACATTTGATATTCAAACCTAGGGCAACTGTCACTTCTTGTACTTAAGCACACTCTCACGAGCGAGGGAGACTTACAAGAAGGTGCATGGGGAATACTGTATATCCTCCATGCAAAAATTTGGCCTACCAATCCATGTGCATTTAAACAAAATAAGGGCCACTTTCTACGCAGATTTTTAAATACTGCATTATGCAGTAATTACGATTCTGCGCAGCTATTTCCATAGTGATTTTCTGCGCAAATTTGAGCTATTTGCGCAACAAGGCCTAGGCCTAAACATATTTTCCAATATGGCAGAGCATCATCATGTCAAATATGAGCCAGAACCCCCATGATGGGATGGCAACATGAAACATTTCTCCTGTTTCTCCAATAGTAGTATATGTCATTTTGGTGGCTTCCAGTGTACTCGGCCCTTAACCGACTCGGACCAAACCGACTCGGACCATACCGACTCGGCCCTTCGCCATTCTCAGCGATTGTCAACTCAGCCCTTAACCGACTTAGCCCATATAACCAACCCGAACATGTCAACTCGGCCCTTAACCGACTCGGTCCTTAACCAACTCGACCCATACACCAACTCAGCCCTTGTCATCTCAGCCCTTAGCTAACTCGGCCCATTCACCAACTGGGCACTTGTCACTCGGTCCTAAACTCTACTCTATACTATAGAGTACTATATATAATTTGTGGAAAGAATCGTTACAAATAAATTCCCATCGTACTCTTAAGGTTGATTATTAAATATTACAGTATCACTTGGTGTTACTTATTTTTCTTTTTTTTTTTTACAGAAGAAACAACGCAAATGTTACTGGTCGACTGGTTTGAGACATTTTTTTGACTCACTCAGCAGTGTCACATTTTTTCAAGTTAAACAAATTATAATTTGAGTTTGAGTGAGCCAGGTAGCTAACCTAAATAAATGGTGAGCTAAATAGGCCTTTGAAAAAACACATTTTACGTAGACTAATACGTTAATTACAATACCTTCTATGCCTAATCATTATCAAGTAAGTAGTACAGTAGTAGGCCTAGCCATAAGGCTACAGTATACTGCCCTATCAGATCTTCTCTGATAAAGAACAGATTGGCTTAGCCTAGGCCTAGCCTAACCTAGGCTTCCAACACAGGAAACATGATCAGTATGGTTAATCTATCTTTGATTAACCGTTAGGTAGTACCTTTATTTTTCGGCATGTTGTTTCACTGGGTATATTTAAGTCAGGATATGATATTAATAGAAATATCAGATGAGTGTAAATACAAAAATGACAAAGTTAATCAAAACACTTATACAACTCCTCGCGTTATAACTCTTGCAAAATGTGCAATCACAGAGTGAGGTGGGCATGCGCATATCGGAATGATGGCGGGCTCCATATCTAATAATAGGATTTGCGTAATGTTTTGTTTTTTGTTATTTGATGAAACCAAGAGTAAGCTGCCATTCTATACTCTTTAATGAAACCATCACCTTTTTTCATATGCTAATGTCACATACATTCAAAAAAAGATATGTTCATTCAAATAGATTCGGCTTTTTTTAATAGGCCTAATTAATCAAAACTATATAAAAAATGAATCACGAATAATATATACACATATATATTATATATATATAAAAATACATTAATAAACTTATACTTATTGCTAAGTTTTCAATTTGCAGATTTAAACTCGGGAAATATAACAACCCAAATCGGAGTATTGCACAATGACTTGCTTATTAGAAATATACAATATATGTGAAGGTACAACAATAAAAAAACAATAAAAATAATAAATATAAAATGAAAAAAAAAAAAAATTAATGACCTATTCCCATATGAGAATTGTAGGTGTTGACTTGATGGCTGATGGGATATTGTGTTCAACTTCTATGTGGATGATGGGCGGAGAAATTGATAATTGTTTTGCTGTTCAGTTAATTTATTCTTCGTTTGATTGTTTGATGTATTTTTGTTATTGATTACTTGCTTACATTACTGATGTATTGATTGATTGATTGATTGATTGATTGATTGATTGGTTGATTGATCGATCGATTGAGGGATAAGCATCAAAATATATCAAGCTCGCGTCATTTTATATATATATAAAAAAAAACGAAAAGTTGAAATTTAATGTCTTAATCTTAATTTGAGTTGAATGTATCAAATTTTTGATTGATTTATGATTGTTTAAAGGTCAGATTGATTGAAAAAATAATGAAATACCGAAAATAATGAAAAAAAGGTATATAAAAATGGTAGGAACTGCAAATAAGAGAGAGAGAAAAAAAAAAGAAAGAAATCAAATATATAATTAGCTTAGACTAAGTTTGACAAAGAAATGATGATTATGAATTCATGTTGAAGATGAAAATGAATAAAAGTGGTGTTTTAACACACAAGAAAAAAAAATCTTCATGAGTGAGTGGATAGGAAGATAATGGAGGTATACGCTATTACGTTCTACATTCGCATTTTGAGCACTATACGTCGCTGATCTTGACAACCATATTTTGTATATAAGACAGACAGACAACAATTTTAAGGAGAGATAGAATGGATATACTACTTCATTTCGCAACGAAAAATACAAAAATAGCACGGCGCTTAGCCAATACATTTGGAAAGTTAAAGGCGAGAATATAAAATCAGAAATTAAATGGAAAATAGGCCTATTAGCTAAAAGCAAACCCTACCCTACAAGTTGAATATACAATCAATTGGACCACAAAATAAAAGTTCAGTCGACAAGTTAATGAGTGGAATAATTACAAGTAAAATGATAAGATGTCGGCAATAGCATTGATTATGTAATTGCAATATACACAGAATATAAATATGAATTAGTAATGAAAAGTGACATGCGATAGAAACATTTTTTAATTAATCTAAACTTTTTTTAATGGAAAATAGGAAGTGTATAGAATAAATAAAAACAAAGGACCGAATAATACACGAAATGAAGCGAATAGAACGAATGGCATGAACAGAATGACACACAAATGAATGAAATAAAACGAATGGAATAAACGGAATTAACAAAATGAACGAAATGAACAGTATGAACAGAATAAATGGAATAACAGAATCAACGGAAACAACGAAAGAAACTGAATGAACGAAGTAAACGGAAATAACAGAATGCACGAAATAAACTAATTAAACGAAATGAACGCCGGCAGGAAAGGGCGAAAAACAAAATTTAGAAGGCGTAACACGGTGTAGCTCTATAATCAAGTTGATAAACTTATCATTGAAACACATATTGTACAAGTATAATGATCAACCTACATATTAAACGTTGAGTGAATTAAATTAAAAAAAACAAAAAACAAAAACAAAAAAAACGAATGGAATAAAAATAAATAAACATGGTTCATAGGAATCTTCTCCTCTATCAATAGATAAATTTAATAGCTCAAAATATAGAAATATTTACAAAACACATACGCTGCGAGCAGGGTTCGAACCTGCGCGGGAAGATCCCATTGGATTTCAAGTCCAACGCCTTAACCACTCGGCCATCACAGCTACACATATACACACATCATAAGACCTTATCAGTGGGCGGATCCAATGAAGCTAATGCAAAAATAGATAATTGGCCGTGTCACTTCGTTTGAATGTCAGTCGTTTTTTAACACAGGGCCTCCTATTTTTCATTTGCGTCTGAAATGAGAACGAAAATTTTAATACTTAATTAGGAAATCAGTGGGTCCTATTAAACACAAACAGTCGAAATTACAATACAGCACAGAAAACAAATATGAATTAGTAGTGACTATTGAAAAATGTCATGCAATATGAAAATTTGTATGTAATTTAAACTTTTTTTTTATTTAGAAAATAGGAAGAGTACAGAATAGGCCCAGGCCTATATAAAAGGAAGATAATAATGATCGAATGGAACGAATGCACAGGAGGGAGTGAATAGAACGAATGGCAGGAATATAATTACACAAGTGAATGAATGAAATAAAAATGACAGTAATAAACGGAAGGAAGACAGGAACGGAATGAACAGAATTAATAGAAAGCACATAAAAAATGGAAAAATTAAAGAAACTATGAATGAACGGAATTAACATAATCAACGTAAATAACAGAATGAACGGAATTAACCGAGGAAGGGCGAAATGAACAAATATCCATTCTATCTCTCCTTAAAATCGTTTTCTGTCTGTCTTATATACAAAATATGGTTGTCAAAATCATCGACGTATAGTGCTAAAAATGCGAATGCAGAACGTAGTAGCGTATACCTTCATTATCTTCCTATCCACTCACTCATAAAGATTTTTTTTTTCTTGTGTAGTAAAACACCACTTTTATTCATTTTCATCTTCAACATGAATTCATAATCATCATTTCTTTGTCAAACTTAGTCTAAGCTAATTATATATTTGATTTCTTTCCTTTTTTTTCTCTCTCTTATTTACAGTTCCTACCATTTTTATATACCCTTTTTCATTATTTTCATTTATTTTATTTAAGACAGACAGAAAACGATTTTAAGGAGAGATAGAATGGATATTCTACTTCATTTCGCAACGAAAAATACAAAAATAGCACGGCGCTTAGCCAATACATTTGGAAACTTAAAGGCGAGAATATAAAATCTGAAATTAAATGGAAAATAGGCTAATGTAATAGAAACATGTTTTAATTAATTTAAACCTTTTTTAATGGAAAATAGGAAGTGTATAGAATAAATAAAAACAAAGGACCGAATAATACACGAAATGAAGCGAATAGAACGAATGACATTAACAGAATGACACACAAATAAATGAAATAAAACGAATGGAATAAACGGAATTAACAAAATGAACGAAATGAACAGTATGAACAGAATAAATGGAATAGCAGAATCAACGGATACAACGAAAGAAACTGAATGAACGAAGTAAACGGAAATAACAGAATGCACGAAATAAACTAATTAAACGAAATGAACGCCGGCAGGAAAGGGCGAAAAACAAAATTTAGAAGGCGTAACACGGTGTAGCTCTATAATCAAGTTGATAAACTTATCATTGAAACACATATTGTACAAGTATAATGATCAACCTACATATTAAACGTTGAGTGAATTAAATTAAAAAAAACAAAAAACAAAAACAAAAAAAACGAATGGAATAAAAATAAATAAACATGGTTCATAGGAATCTTCTCCTCTATCAATAGATAAATTTAATAGCTCAAAATATAGAAATATTTACAAAACACATACGCTGCGAGCAGGGTTCGAACCTGCGCGGGAAGATCCCATTGGATTTCAAGTCCAACGCCTTAACCACTCGGCCATCACAGCTACACATATACACACATCATAAGACCTTATCAGTGGGCGGATCCAATGAAGCTAATGCAAAAATAGATAATTGGCCGTGTCACTTCGTTTGAATGTCAGTCGTTTTTTAACACAGGGCCTCCTATTTTTCATTTGCGTCTGAAATGAGAACGAAAATTTTAATACTTAATTAGGAAATCAGTGGGTCCTATTAAACACAAACAGTCGAAATTACAATACAGCACAGAAAACAAATATGAATTAGTAGTGACTAGTGAAAAATGTCATGCAATATGAAAATTTGTACGTAATTTAAACCTTTTTTTTTATTTAGAATATAAGAAGAGTACAGAATAGGCCCAGGCCTATATAAAAGGAAGATAATAATGATCGAATGGAACGAATGCACAGGAGGGAGTGAATAGAACGAATGGCAGGAATATAATTACACAAGTGAAATGAATGAAATAAAAATGACAGTAATAAACGGAAAGGAAGACAGGAAAGGAATGAACGGAATTAATAGAAAGTACATAAAAAATGGAAAAATTAAAGAAACTATGAATGAACGGAATTAACATAATTAACGTAAATAACAGAATGAACGGAATTAACCGAGGAAGGGCGAAATGAACAACATTTATAAGGCGCCAATTATTAAGTTAATATCCTAATTATTGAAACAAATATAAGCTCAATTTGAAAAATCAACCTACATGTTAAGCTTCGAAAATACGAAAAACGTGCGCAGCAATTTTCTCAGCCACCAATAAAAAAAATTATCAAAATGCAGATATAGGCCTATTCCAAAAAATATTCGCTGCGAGCAGGGTTCGAACCTGCGCGGGAAGATCCCATTGGATTTCAAGTCCAACGCCTTAACCACTCGGCCATCACAGCACACATACTGATTCAACCGCTAGCCTTGTTCTGTTCATCAATGGGCGCGGTCCGCCTGCTTTTTTTAAATGTGCTTAGTTAGCAAATGGAAAAAATACATTGTTTTCCATAAGAACAAAAAGGTGCACTGACTATGTTCTGAATAAAATAAAACAAAAGTGATTCCAAATAGAGAAAGTGAGTTCATAATAACTCAACGTTTCGACTTTATAAAGTCACTATATAAGTAACTTTCTCTAGTTGGAATCACTTTTGTTTAATTTTATTTAACATAACACATTGTATAGGTACACAAGTGGAGGAAAGTCATATTTATTTTCATTTATTTATTTGTTCTTTATACTGGGTAACCTCTTCAGTCGTACCCTTTTTATCCTGTCTGAAACGTGTGAAACAAACATTTTTATCACAGAATCTACAGAAAATCAAAAAGGGCCGCACCTACTCGATATCCGACATCGATGATTTACCCCTAAAATATTATCATTTGAACTCAACTAGTAAATGATTACGGAGTACAAAGCTATTCTATCTGTTGATGATTCATGTATATACAAGAGTGCTTGCTTTGATATTTAAAATAGAAAATAATTGCTTATATATAGGCCTATATATATGTTTTTAAATAAGAAATAATACTTTTTCTATTTTAATGGTTTTTAAATAATTAAAATATGCTTTGAATAATGTCAATAATTTATAAGTTTTATTCTAGTTTAACTTGTCTGATGTTTCCTGTGCATTTTATATGACTGGTATTTAATAGATAATTGCATTTAATTATTTTTTATAAGACTTAAATATTTTTGAAATTTTAATGTTTTTAAGTGATATTTTATTAGGCTAATAATTTTAATTAATTAATTATCTTACTGTAGCCTACAGTAGTTTTATATATGTATTTTTATCTATCGATTTTTTAAACAAGCGTCGTCAGCTATTGGCTGTTGTTTTGTATATGTTTATACAGAAAGAAATAAAATAAATAAATAAATAAATACATTCAACATAGCACATCTCTCTACCAATCACGAATATGTTTTGTACAGCCTTTTCGTTTGCAATTAACCAAAATTGTTCATCACATAGCCTAATAGTGGCTGTCAATTTCATTTCAATTTTTTTTCTCTCAATTAAATACAGAAACAACAATCGTTTACAATACAACATAATATAAGCATACAACATCAGAAACAGACTTTAATTTGAGCCATGTTCCTACACATTATCTTTTGTTGTTGATTGATAGGTGATTCATTAGTTAATAGTAATTTAAGTCATTTCAGTCTTGCCAAAAACTTGTAATTATGTTGTTATAATCCAAAGCCTACATTTTCACTGCAGAATGAACGCAACATAATCTAAGAATTCATTGATTTTCATCAATCTTCTCTGTCTTCTATTAGTTTATTAATTGGAACATACATTATTGTTTTCATTTTTAAATCTTTAACTGGAATCAGTGGATATCTAGAGTAGGTGTGTGTGGGGGAGGGGGTTGGGGTAGGGGAGTCCAACAAATACTCGCGCTCCCCCAGTCGCCCACAAACAAAAACAAAATCACGCTCAAGTATTTAAAAATCACTTCAAACCAATCAATTATTTTGTGAGCTAGCTCCCCCTGACCTAATCATTGAGCCCCACTTCACTCTCGTATTCCCATTTCAAACTAGTAGGCCCTACGCCAGCTCAACTGATGTCTTTGTTGTTGCGATGAAATGAACGCTATCGGTCGCACGTATGTATACATGCGGAACATAAGCAGGCTGCAATACGATGAGTGAGCTGGGAAGTACAGTAGTCGGTCTAAGTTGTATGCTAATTGACAATTGAAGAAAGATAAGTGTACTTGGGCATTGATGGAGTTGAACGTCAGAGTAAGATTAATGCATTTCAATTTTTAATTGACAGGATACCAATGGAGATCTGAAAGATGGGTGTAATTTGAGAATATAGCCAGAGTAACAATACGAGCGGAGGAGAATCGCGTAAAATCACGTTATTTAACAATTGCATATTTTATGCAGTGCTTACTAATAATGAAGGGTTCTTGTATTAAAATCAAAAGGCGTATACTAGCTCAGTTAATCTACAGTAGTCTTTCTGGTTGGGAGAAGTAATCGCGAATGATGTTTGAGATCCGCGAGTGCTGCCTTACAGGCCCAAACCAGATGAAAAGCCCAATGATGAAGTTAGCATCATTGACTTTCTTGATATGATAAGCCAACCTGAGAGTGTAAAAAAATATTTGCAGGGTTCTTGATGAATCAAGTTTAATAAAAGCTGTTGTCAGTAGCGTCGGGCATTCGGAACAAAAAAAAGGCCTAGTTTTCTCATCCCAGCCATTTCCGGCCATCTAGAAGTCCCAATTATTAAAGAAAAATCTCGTTTTGGGAGGAGGGGCACCCCCTCCCATACCCACCCCTGGCTCTAGCCTTCGGCCCTCAGATAACGCTGCGCGCTATAGTTACACTCATAAGTACTTAGCCCCCCTCCCCGTTGTTCTGGAAAGCACATAGAGACGTACCGATATGCGCTAGGCCTACATTTTGTGTTGGCCATTGACCGTTATGTGCAAGACATTCAAAACATAACAAATAATATGGACATTAACATATCCGATGTGTGGCTTGCAATATATATATTAAGTAAGTTACAGTTAAATTTAATGGTTATGAAATGATGATTGGGGGCGGACTAAATTGATGAATCATTATCATTATCACCAACATCATCATCAGCACCATCACCGTCATCAACATCATCATCATCGTTATCATCGTCATATCAGCATCACCATCATTATTACTATTATCATTAATAATATTCACATTAAACACACGTCCACTCCATCCAACTCACGAGGCTTTGGAAAGCATAATTGTGTCATATGGAGATCAATTTCTTGACAATGCACATCTTTTTGTGTATAAGAAAAATTAAAATAATATTTTTAAAATGTAATTTCAAGTTTACACGTTTAACTTAACGAACTCTTTGGTCATTGACTTATCACTTTGTGGATTGTTCCGTATTAAGGTAGTGTCCATTATTCCAAACACAGTTGTCGGTCGACGCGGTTATATTATTGCAACGCGACGAGGCGCACGAAGCGGATCCGTTTTATGACAATCCGCTAAGATTGTCACCGAAGTCGTCAACTCACTTCCAAGGTGGAGATAGATTTGTTGCCATAACACAGTGTGTGCCCAGCTTACGAATTTCCTATTGCATGGTCAATCTAGTTATTGTTAATATAATGGAAATCGCCTTGGAATTATAAAAAAAAAAAAGAAAAAAGAAAAAAGAAAAAGAAGTTACGTATAATATGCCAAAGTTAGCAATAGTGTTTTTGACATAAGAAATTGTGAGGAAAACCAACTACGTGTACCAGCTAACTAACCTAAATGATGTGGCGTTACCTCGCTTTAGAGTTGATATTGATCATTAAATACATTTCTTTCATAGACGGTAAGTACTTATATTTTGTCATTAGTTTCTTTTTAAAGATAATAGCGTTAATATCTGCTGTTGATTACGTAATAGGTCTACCGGTGTTTGTGTAAGGTCTACTGTACATCGGATTGCTTGCTAAAGTATTTTGGGTACTTTTTATTTTCGGGGAGCTGCCGGCACTTTTTGTATGCTTTGTCAAAAGAGATTTGTAAAATATTTTTTACAAGAAACAGACGATTGATCTAAAACTCTTTAAAATATGGACAGTCATTAAAACTGATTAAAACACAATATAAATGTAAGAATGATAATAATAATGATACATTTATTGATGTAGATAATGATTTGATGGTGATGAATTAAACGAAATGAAAAATAAAATAGGCCTTAAGTAAAATCGATAATACAATGGCACACGTCAATTGACGGTGCGTTAAAAACAAAAAATTCAAATTAACAAATCAAAACAATTACAATTAATAATTTGACCAGAAATAGATAGATACAAAAATAAAGAATATAAAAGAAATTCTGAAAAAGACAAATTAACTAAGAAATTATGTACGATCCCACTAAATTATGATCCAGTTTTTGAGTAACCTTGCTAATAGACAGACAGTAATACATAACCTCCTTGGCGGAATTAATTAAAATTAAAATTAAATTTTAAAATGAAATTAAGGAGTAGACGATGAACAAACAATTACTTTGTATTGATATTTTGACACCTCTCTGAAGGTCAATAAGCTTTCGACGATGAATTTTTTTGAATGTTCCATCAACAGCCTATTGCGAACCACCGTGGCAACCGATGAACGGCCACTGTTACAAGCACGTAAAAACGGCAGCTAATTGGTTCACCGCAAAATCTGCCTGCCAAAACGAACAATCGAGCCTTACAACATTATCATCCCTTGGAGAGGCGTTCGATGTCTACGATATGGTTAACGACAACGGCGGATGTTACATTTGGATTGGTTACCATGACAATGATGTAGAAGGACAATGGGTATGGGTTGATCCAACCGAGCACACTTCTTTTGAAGGTAAAAGAGGAAAATTTAGTTTCAAGTTAAAAATTATGGGTTTTTTTCATATATTATTTACCTATGTTGTTTTTTTTTAATTTGAATGTTATGAATTTTTAGCCACTACATACATACTTATATTAATTATGTTTTTTATTTCTTCTCTGATTATTTTCATGTTTTGTAATTCGAATGTTTTTATAGGATATGGCGTACACACACATACACACACACACACACACACACACACA
>NW_022702449.1:58701-61023 GCF_011630105.1 Anneissia japonica | reverse complement strand
GCCTAAGACAAACGACAATTAATTAGTCCTAACTTATAAGGAACTTATTTAAATATATTTAGATTGGTATGGTGCACCTGGTTATGACACGTCAAAGAATTGCGTTCTTTCCGACTGCGATCTTCACCACTATTGGATAGACGAGGTGTGCTCAGATGCGTATGGTTATGTTTGCGAAAAAGGTTACTAGCTAGTACTGTATTACTATTTCAAGTTATACTTTTGTTATCGTCATGGTAGGCGATCCGATCAGTGGCTGCGTCGGTGGGGTTGTGCCAAGGAGGTCACAAATCTTCTCGTCGGGGAACCCTTAATCCCTTGGAGAAAGAGCCAATATCGTCAGGACCACTGTTGTGGAAAAAAAATCAATGCTGCAACCATGGTGGAGCAGAATGAGGGAGTGTGTGGACTTTCTGTCGCTGCTCTGTCAGGGATCCTGACCCCCTCGTCGGGGAACTGTTTTCCCCAGTCGGAGACCTTGGACACCTCGTCGGGGAATCTCTGGTGCCGTCACTGGATCTGATTTCTCCTGAATTTTTAATTAAAATTTATCCCCTTCCCCTTGAATATACACCCCTCCAGATCCTCGTTTGGAATAAACGTCTCCCTCGAATAACGCCAGGGGCGTTTATTTTCTTCTCGAGTAAACGCCCACCCTTAAACTAATGGAAGCAACGTCATTCTCAACACATTCTATTAATATTCTACTCCACAGTAGAATTACATTTTTTCTAACCTGGTTAGAATAAGTCTATAAATCACGCAATAACACATTTTTAGGTAGTGAAAATTAAGGGGCGCTTATTTGAGTACAGGATATATACGTTTCCATTTTACACACACAAAAAAAAAAAATTAAACTCCTCCCTCGACTAAACGCCTCCCTCGACTAAACGCCTCCATCGAAAAACGACCTCTCAAATAAGGGCGTTTATTCGGAAAAAATACGGTAATTGTATCTTTCGTACACAATCATGTACACATTGGTTTCAAATGATATTAAATTTATATAGGGCCAGACGGATTGGCCCCGGACACTGGATGTAGGCCCTATGCAAGACATCAAAACGTTCATAATTAAACAACCTCTAGCTTAGACGTATTTTAGGGTCAACATTCTGTATTTATCTTAATTAGATCAATTGCCATGGCCACGGATGACCACTTCGGCTTCAGAGCAGACAACCGTTTCCGTAGGGGCGAATCGCGCGACAACTGACGTCATGGTAACAACACAACCCACTGCTACAACGATGGAGATACATTTTCCCCCGGCTACAACGCAGTTACCTGAAATAAACGACGAGGATGATCAAAGACAAGGTAAAACCAATATTCCACCGGAAATACGGATTTGACTGGACAAAATTGCAACAAAACTTTTTATGATCTAAAAATAATCTTAATTATATGTAAAACAACATACTAAAAGTTTACCAAAATAGGACGTACATAAAGGTGTTTTTTATAACCAAAAGTTCAGCACTATTTGAAAGTAGACTTTTAAACGGTACGTACTGAGGTTTTCAAACTTTTCTTGATTATGATCGGTCAACATTTAGGTCAACGTAGGTCATATCTGTTTGTTGCCGGAAGAGTGAGACCCGCGTGTGCGAGCTTCGCGATCGCGAGGTTTGGTGTGCGAATCACAAAATACGAAATACGAAGAACTTTATTGCAATCTCTCATTTAAAATTGAAGTTTAACAAAAGGGGAGAAAAACATTACAAAACAACTTCACAACCCCACTAAACACATAAATATTCTACAATAAAGGCATTACAATTAATTAGGCAACATTAAGTAAAAAATTCAAGTACAAAAATAAATAATTCGCCAAATAATTAAAATTAAAATGACATTTAATTTACAATTAAGATAAAAAATTATTGCAACAGGAAATCTATAAAAAAATTCAGACTGACACCTAGGAATTACAGAGCTATAGATATTGAAAATTATTTGGAATCATACCAGAGTTAGTTCATGTATGACCCTGACAAATTTTGTTGTAAAGTCTAGGCCTGAGGCCTTGTAATAACATCTAATTTTTTAGGCCCTAGCTTAGGCATTGCTTTTTTGCTTCCCGGTTCAGTCTAGTAGTCGCGCACACCTTGAAGTGTGTCACTTTCCCCGCATCGAAACTTTTTCTCAGCGGCCAACGCACACATGAACGTATAGAGAAAATCTTAGTAACTTAAGCCTGGGGCTATTTTCAATGTAGTCTCATCAGTATCTAAGTGTAGAATGGAACCAGAAATGCATCGACCTACTGATGTAGAACTACTACTTTATTTATTGTCGAGTACCGTTTTTTTTGTC
>NW_022702449.1:42672-57504 GCF_011630105.1 Anneissia japonica | reverse complement strand
CCGGTATCTTGTTATAAAATAAGATGTTATCTGCCTGTAAAGTGGTCTTTCGTTAAAATCTGGTCATTTATGCAGTTCAATTCTACAATTTCCAGGAATATTCTTGACTTTCTTAGGAACGTGATGGGGAACACCCCCTTAAAATAGTTGGGGTACGTGTCGCCTGTCACCCCGTTTATGCTATTCACCAGAAGACAAGGCATTATACAGGCATTATACAGTAATTCGGCACCAAATCCTGAATTTACGTGATTTCTAACATTTTTTATACGAAGAGAGTAGAATAGTAGGCCTATTTCAAATAAATCAATTATCAGTCATTATTATACTTTTTTAAAATATCAACAATTATTTTACACTATTTGCAAATAAATTTGTTTTATTGTATTAGCTATAAAATTGTAATTGGTGTTTTTAGGTAAGAAAATATAATAATATGCCTATTCCTATATAGGGCCTATTGATGTAAGATCACATACTTTTTTTTCCCGACTCCTGTGTCGGCACACACTGGGCAGGCCTCACTATTTGTCAATTAATCGTACCTATCATTGTATTTAAAATTAAAATTGAATTATTGTTGTAGATCCATCTACCCTGAAATTAAATATTACAGAGGTTATAATATCTAGCAATTTCCGTGTTTACATTCTGGGACGTGACGTACGTACGAACTTGCGTATTTTTCGTACGTACGTACGTGTGTTGCGTAAATGAGTACGCGCAGACTGTTGAAGGTATGTTAACCAATCAAAAGCGTCAGCGGCAAATCAAATTAAAGCGCTTCGTAACCAAGGCACAGCACACACATCCTAGGCATGGCGTATAAGCCCAGTGAAATAGTTCAGTTTTCTTTGCTATAAAAATCACCTTTCCCGTGGGTATATTTTGGTAAACTTTTTGTATGTTGTAGATATAAAATTTAACTATATATATTCATAAAAAAAAGTTTTGTTGCAATTATGTCCAACTTTGGTGCTTCAAATCCGTATTTCTGGTGGACTACTGGTAAAACTGAAATCCTATCAAATTCATTGTTCTTGGTTGTTGGACCTTATTCAAATTGACGGTTATTCAGGTTTATCAGCTTTTATTTCATGATCACACTTTGTATGTTGTTTCAAGCTGCCTTACATTGTCAATCTAATACTGCATGCAATTATAAATCATAAATTATGAGGCGCCAATTAATGTACTTAATTATTAATTATTGTTAATTACTTAACAAAATTATAAACATATAATTCATTATTTAATATATAATTCAACATGTGTTCGTTAGAATATATATATATAATTAGTTTTGCCTCTAACAATTATATATAAAAAATATGGTGGAGCTATTTTCATTATTTATAAATAATTTAAAGTAGCTCGAAGACGACTTCAAAATTATCCAAAATAATATACCTGACATTGAAGCTTTCAAAAAACCCCCCGTATTGGCTAGAAGACAACCCCCAACCTAAAATCTTTGCTCACATCCTCCAATCTTCCCTCTTCCCGTCCCAAGCCAGGTAACAAACCTTGTGGTAATCCCAGATGTAATATTTGCCATATCCTCATAACAGACAGTCTCATCCATTCACCCAACACTAAAATCACCATCAGACCCCCTTCGCTCACTTACAATGCCCATAATATCATATATCTCATTATGGTGTGCCGTACCGTATGTAAAGGGTGTGCTATGTCGGGGAGAGTGGTTGCACATTTAGACAAAGGATTAATAACCACAAAAGCTCTATAAGAAAACATTATATTCTGCCTTTAGCGACACTTCAACGGAGCTAGACACACCATTAATATAATATGAGATGTATCATTATAGATAACAACATCAGATCACTTAATGAAAGAAGATGTGTTGAAATAAAATGGATTTTGAAACTTAGGACTCATAAAATAGGAGCTAATAAGGACCTAGGTTTTGCTTCAGGCTTTACAGTTTTTCATTCCTGTAATTTATCATAGGCCTCTCTTTATACATATTTTATTATATATTGATTGATTTATCATTTCTCGCCTATTTCTTCCATAATTATTTTGATGGCTAATTCTTGGTAATGGTTTAATATATTATCTTAATCCCATAGTTTATGTGCAATAACTACATCCATCGTTATCTCTATTGCTAACATGTAATTTGCTCTAATATATATCTTTAGATACTCGTACGCTGATGAAGGTAGCCGGTGCTACCGAAAATTTCGTACCAATAAAATTCAATGTCTCAATTAAGTCAAAGTGTTTTGCAGTACTTTCATGTCTGTCAACCATTCTATAACCGAGGCATGCGTGGAATAGCATCAATTGCATCAATTTCATTGATAGTTGGGATCAAAACTAATTATATATATATATACTGAGCAAATGTTGAATTACATATGATTAAATAATGCTTTAAATCTTCTTTGTGAATACTTACTTGGATAAACCGACTAATTGCCTAATCTCTCTAAAAAGAGAACATCCTCATTCTTTTTCGAAAGATCGTTGTAAATTTATATAATTAAGGAAGATATGTATATATGTATCTTATTTTTTGGTGATTTCAGGGAAGCGGAGGGCGTAACAAAATTAAATAACAAAGCACCATATCTCCAACGGTTGATCCATACCACAAACAATAAATAAGTTCATCCACCTAATTCGTTCGTTCGTTAAATGAAAGTACACATTTTCGCTTCATACAGTAATTTAATATTTACCTTTTGATTCCTCTAACTTACTGCAACATGTTTCTTTTTTTTTTTCAGTTTTCCGTTCTGCATTGGCACGAAAATACGAGTGTATGAGAGAAAATGAGGATTCAACCGAGAACTCTGGCAATTATCTGACTTTGTTCAGAACTCGGAGCTTCTCACGCTGTATTATGGAGTGCAGATACTTAAATAATTGTACTGCTGTCAAGATACACCAAAACGAGTGTTCCCTGCTACTGGGCCCTGATGGGTTGGACATGACCAAGTTGATTTATCTGGTTTACAAATTGGCCTAGGCGCATTAGGATAAGTTTGATCGTCGCGAAATCATTTAATTTAATTCGAAACCTTCGATTTTCAGCGGTTTTCGCTATTTTTTCGCACATTTCTCTTCATAACTTTAATTCTACTTGTCCGATTTTCGCCATTGTCCTTTTATCCTATTCCAAATTTAATAACAGTTTTATTGAGAGAAAAGGAGGGTTCAACCCAGAACTCTGGCAATGATCTGACTTCGAAGTTCAGAACTCGGAGATTCTCATGCTGTATTATGGAGTGCAGATACTTAAATAATTGTACTGCTGTCCACATACACCGAAACGAGTGTTCCCTGCTACAGGGCCCTGCTGGGTTGGACATGACCAAGTTGATTTATCTGGTTTACAAATTGGCCTAGGTGATATGGAATTATTTGATTGTATTTAATAAGATGGTAAACTCATCTCAACAATGTTAATTAAAATGAATAAAATATATTCGAGTACTGAGGTTTCCAATTAAGTACAAGGCACGTACCCAAGGGGGAGGGGTGACGGGTGTGTACGCACCCTTCCTCCTCAAATTACAAGAGTTTTACGTAGAAAATTCAATACTAACTCTCGCACGTTCTAAAACCATCCACCACACCTCCTCCACCAATCAGAGTAGTTTCCAACTAGGATCTCATCTAATTCTTCGTACAAGCAACGACTTTTATCTGTGTTATCTTTTTGAGAAATTTGAGTGTTTTTCCACACCGCTTGCGTGTCAATGATTAACACTGGGAACAAACTCATCTTGTAGGTTTCAATAAAATCATCTTTATTCTCGTTTGCAAATCATCCTGATACAGTAGGTATTGATTTTGCACAGTTCTCCATGGCGAAGGTCAGAGCAAGAAATATATATAGGGCATAGGCCTATTATTTTAATACACAAAGAAAATTATATTCGAATTTAAATCTGAGAGTGCCATATCCGGCCAGCTATAGAGGATCTGTGAACGTCTTTCCATATTAAATATTTCGAATTCCTCGATCCGCTATTGAGAGTGGCGGATTCAAGGGCCGGCCGGCTCGCCCCCTTCCCCTTTTTTTCATAACTTCAAAAAATGAGAAAAAGAAAGTCTGAGAGTGCCATTTCCGGCCTAGAAGTGCCATAATCATAAATTTTCATCTGTAAAATTCCATCCCTGGCCCCATCTATTTAATTCAAATTCCTGGATCCGCCACTGATAACCGTTTCTATTCATATCCCCTGCCCCTAATATTGGAAAAAATTATATTAAATCTGAGAGTGCCATTTCCGGCCATCTAGAAGGTCCATAATTATAAATTTTCTTATCTCAGCCCCAACCATGATAGGGCTGAGGCGATTGATCGGCCCTCCACGGGCCCCTGCTATTTAATATTGTTCATATATTATTGCATCTTCAGAATCGATTAAATAAAACTTGCCCTTCGACACCAACCGGCTCTGTCCCTGGCGCCCACCCCACCCCCACGCTTCCCTCCACGCCATTTTGGTCTAATGTCTACAAATTCTCACCCATCCAATAAAATATTCCTGCTTACTGGCCTGAGTACGCTTATAATGCGGTTCTTAAAAAAAAAATCAATGGAATAGTAAAGATAGAAACTTGATATACTAAGACACATTCTTAATAAACAAAGACGAATTTTGTGAAATTATACAAATATTGTAATAAATAATGGCACTGATATTGCATCAATGACAGTAAATTATCCGTTTGAGGTAGATTCTCATCATGCTTATGATGCCTGGCTAATAAGACTATCATTAATTGTTCATTCTAGCTACCAATTGGTGGCGCTATGTTTAAAAATTAAAAAAAAAATGTTCGCGCGGAGAATTTCTGTTTATAATTTGTAATGGAGGAGACTCACGAGGATGGATTTGATAATCATACATTCAGAAGATGTCAGAAAGGAACTGATAACGGGTCTTCAAACGGAGCTTCTGGTGATGAACTGCTAACTGAAGTAATACACATGACTGCTGTTATATTTTTGGCTAGGCTACCAGCCACCTCACTGATTTGTTCTTACTTAGAAAGGCTAGCAGGATGCTAGGGCTAGCATTGCAGCTAGCTGGCTAGGCCTAGGTACGTAGACCAGGTCTCCTTCGTCCACGGCAGTGCTTTCTCTGCTTTCCTAGCTAGGCGGCCTAGCTAGACCTAGCCTAGGTAGTAGTTGGGCCCATACTCTAGAGTATTGGTAGTGCCGATGGTTTAGATCTAGCCTGCTGCAGTTAAACTACAGTTTTACATTTAGTTAGTAAATATAGGTTTTTTCGTAAATGACTAATTTTGATAGAAATAATAATATGGTTAATAATGTGTGTGGTAGGAAATTTTAGTCATAGAAAAAAAATGTTATAAAAACACATTTAAATAACTAGCCCCACACATTATCATAATTTTTGTGTTATTGTGTTCCAGGATCTGTGTGATGGCCGGTCAGAAACAAGTACACCAACCGCTGACACCATCTCTCGCTCAGACACCCCTACAACGGGTCCAGGAAGAGGTCGTTGGGGAAGGGGAAAGTTCAAGGTCAAACGTTGTAAACTACAGTATAAATTCCGCTGTAGCATTAAAGAAGATCATGGACAACCCATATTTGGGATTCAATTCAACCACTGTCACAAACCGGGAGATGCGCTGGTGTTTGCAACTGTCGGAAGCAACCGAGTTAGTATCTATGAGATGCAGGAAGATGGCGGGATCAGCATTATACAGAGTTACATTGATGCAGATGTATCCTTTCAGATCAAGGAAAAATATGGAAATTAAAAAAAAGTGGAAATAAATTCCATAGGCATCTTATAATACCTTCATCTGTGCTACAGTATATAAAGATGTACAGTAAGCAAGTTGTATTGTAATAGTATCTATTTGGTCTACTAATTGAGTATAAAGCCCTGTCCAGACTATCAAATTATCAACTATCAAATCTCAGTTGGCAGAGAGCAAACAAATAATATTAATTATTTATCATCTTTAGGCAATTCTTTTTTAATAATACCTTGTTTAGCGAACTTATTTTGTGAAAGATCGTTAGAGAAGGGTGGAAAATAAAAAATACTTTTTTTTTTAGCAATTTAAATTTTGCCAAAAACATCCAGACAGGAGAAAATAAAACTAAAATTTTGTTTTCTTATTTAGCAAAATGATTTTGCCAATGCGGAGGAGAAAATAAAAATGTAATTTTATTATAAGAGACAGATGTGTGTGTGTGTGTTTATCTTATTTTTGGAGATTTCAGGAAAGCGGAGGGCTTAACAAAATTAAATAACAAATTTTTTCTGATGGAGGGTGCGCTAACTGGCCAAATATAAAATTTGATGTTTATTTGAACTCACCGTTAATGGAGGTCAGAGGGTTTACCAAACAAGTTGGCGCTAATGCACTTTAGTACTCCACCCTAACCATAACCATAACTCCAGTCTCGCTATGTTATTGTTAAGGTTACAGTTGGGTTAGGATAGAGTACTAAAGTGCATTAGCGCCAACAAGTTATGAAAAAGTCTCACCTTATCACTGATGGGAATGTTTCTAAATTAAAGTTTAGGTTTGATAAGTATGAGAATTCAAATAAAATGCTTTAACCTGTTGTTTAGTCCATGGAAAACTTCTACACATGTGCTTGGACATATGAGGAATCAACTGGACTTCCACTTTTAGCTGTTGCTGGATCAAGAGGCATCATCCGCATAATTAGCCCAATTACCATGCAATGCGTTAAGGTTGGTTATGACACAGTGGTATGTTCCGCTAAGCCCTGCATAATTTAAATCACATTTTATCCATAATTGTTTATGGGTGAGAATGGTACTTAACATCAATGTAACATGGGATAAAGGTTATTGTTTATTGTGACAGGGTACTATTTTATGCTAATTTATCAATCTGTGACATAGAGGGACCTGTTGTTATATATCTTTGAACTAATTTACTGAACTATCTTAATCACAATATAGTATTCAAAAAAATTTGGAACATTTTCCCCCAGCATTATGGTGCCCATGGAAATGCTATAAATGAACTGAAATTCCATCCACAAGATTGTAACTTGCTGCTGTCAGTCAGTAAAGGTAGGACAAGGTTCATTGGACAATGGACTGTTTATATAATATAATAGTTGAAATATGGTATAAGTAAATATGGTACAGGCCAATAATTTTCATATGAAAGTTTGTGATCTTTGCTATATTAACTAATATATGTAATTGGTTAAAGTTATTGTTAATCCTGATCTCAACACAAATACTGTACAGGTCTCCCTCCAATTAAAGACCACACTTGGGACCAGGGTTTCATGGTCTTTAGCAGGTTTGGTCTCTAATTAGAGTAATAAAAATAACAGACATTTGTTCATTTGGGACCACAGAAAAGAATGAGACCTGTATTTTTACAATTCTGTGTTGATTGAAATCATGTGTGTGTACATTCATGATAATTATTTTTATTTTTACTAATGCTTTTATTATTGATATTATTTTTATATAATTGTTATCATTTAGATCAATCAATTCGACTGTGGAACTTGAAAACAGATTCAGTGGTGCTGGTGCTAGGAGGTGTCGAAGGTCACCGGGATGAAGTTCTCAGTGCAGTAAGTATGGAACCCAGTTGTCATGTAATTGCTTATTGAATGATGAGTGACTTCTAAAAATAACCTAATATGGTATTAAAGTACCGGTGGCGGATCCAAGAATTTGAAATTGAGGGGGCCCAGGGAGGAATTTTCAGAGAGTGGTGACCCCCCTCAGCCCTACCAGCTTTACCTATTTATGGTTATGGCACCTCTTGGGGGCCAGAAATGGCATTCTCAGAGTTAAATTTGAATATACTTTTCTTTTTTTCCATTTTTTAATAATTGAGGAGGGGGGGCCTGGCTGGCTTCCCCCACTCCCCCTTGAATTTTCCCCTTGAGTACATGTTGTAGAATGGTGGAGATGGTGAATGAGGCTTCATACTGTAGGTTCATTCTGTTTCTTGTATTCCTATTCTGTATGTATATTTGGGATGTCCCCTTTTTTAATACATTTTTGGCCAAGCTAAGCTCTTTTATTTAGGCCTACTGTACTTCACTTGATAGTGTTATTGGAGCTTTAGGGGTGGAGAAATTCAACCAGTGTACTCTTATGCTCTTGCAATTAAATTATAAACTAATGTAGAGGTTTTTGTTTAGGATTTTGATATTGATGGAGAACGAGTGGTATCCTGTGGTATGGATCACTCGTTGAAGATATGGTGCTTGAATACAGACAAAGTACAGGAGTCAATAAAACAGTCATATACCTACAATCAAGCAAAAACAGACCAGTGAGTATAATTGTTTAAGACAGGCCATACATTATCGGATTGTTTCCAGTTGTTTTGGGGGGATATTCCCCTTCTTGTGTGAACAACGTATTTGCACATGTGCCAAGTCTTTCGACTTCTAACCAACTAGTTGTGTGTGATGTTTAGGCCACTGCTGGTCACATCTTCTCACATGACTACAACTGATTTCCAAGTATAATATATATATAAATTGGAATACGGTAAATTTGTTCTTAAAGACATTACTAGGAATACGACTACTAGGAGTAGAAGATGTTTGGCATTTTGTAAGACTTTTATTCCTATTGCATTATGTATAGCCATATTCTCAGTGTCTTAATACTTTTAATTAAATTATTTATCAACTTTTGAATTTGTTTGCAGTCCATTTAAAACATTGTATGTTCACATACCTGATTTTACAACTCGTGATATTCATCGAAATTATGTGGATTGCGTCCGGTGGCTTGGAAATTTTGTTCTTTCAAAGGTTCGTGCTGTAGTGTTGTGTACAGTGTATAGTATTTTGTTTAGTAGTACTTACTGCCTAGCAAGTTGAACTGGACTTGAACAAGATTAATTAAAACAATAACGTGATCCCAGTGCTTTTATGTTTTACATATTTATTTTTCAACAGTTTAAGAATAAAAAATCTAACCAAGGAGTGCTTGTTATATATTGTGGCAAAGACAAGCAAAACCAGTCACTCCTCACAATTCACGATTTGGAAATAATGTCCAAAAACATGTTGGAATGTCAACATTCTCGTTATCTATTTTATTGCACTAAACATCATGCATTGCTCTTAGTTTCCCCCATATTCTATGTTGAATCAACATTTTTTAACAAATTAGTGATGATCTCTGAGAAATGTGTGAAATCAAACTTTGAAGGCAAATACTGTTCTTTAAACAGCTGTATGTTTAAACTCCTATAACTTCCTAACAAAATTTTATAATAATAATAATAAATTGGAGAATTGCATAGCGCCTGTTTAAAAAAATTATTTGTCACTGGTGCTTAAATGATTCCTTTTATAACTTTCATTTGACTGTTCAACTCTGTATAACTAAAAATTAATTTTTTGCAAGTCTGTACTGCAATACATTGAATTGATAAAAGCTTTTTTTTTTTCAGTCGTGTGAAAATTGTATTGTGTGTTGGAAACCTGGCACAATTGATGATAACATTAACCAGATAAAGACCAATAGTAAACAAGTTACGGTGCTACATAAGCTTGAGTATACCAACTGTGATATCTGGTTTATGAGATTCAGTATGGACTTCTCTCAAAAGGTAGTTAAAAGGGAAGGTTGGAGGCCCCAACCCCCCAGTAAAAAAAAAAAAAAAAAAAGGGAAAAAAACGTTTTTTTGGTGAGTTCTGAGACTGCTATTTCTGGCTGTCTAAAAAGTGGAGCCATAAACTTTTAGCTAATTCCTTAATAATGCTTGAAGATAATCATTTTTAAATTTACCTCTTGTGGTCTGGAATATACATCTATAAAAGTGCCTCCTTGGGGCCCCCTCTAACAATAGAAGTATGTATTCAATCTATAATTTAAATATTGCACCCAAGAGTATAGAATTATTTTCCACATTACTGTTTGCTTTTATTTGTATACTGCCTATGGGAATCAGCACATTATAAATCTCAAATTCAGCTGCACACCCATATGGTATAACAAATCGCCCTTTCTTTTACACCAAAAAGCAACCTTCGGGCCATTATAATTATAGTTTGTCATTACACTTATTGCATCATTTGGTACACTAATACCAAATTGTTTTTCAATTGGGAATGGCTGTAAATAACAGAAACTTTTTGAATTGCAGATATTGGCGCAAGGGAATCAGATTGGTAAGACGTACGTTTGGGACTTGGATGTTGATGACCCATCACAAGCAAAGTAAGTCATATGCAACAACAGTCATCTTTAAATCATGTATTTTCATTTGGCTTGGTTTTAAAATAGCAAATGGTTTAAATGCACGAGTAGGGAGAACTGGGCAGGAGCTCCAGATTGTTAGCTCTTCAAACACTAAACAATAATCAAGAATTGACTTTTTGCCCTTTTCCACATATTATTAACAAATATATTAAGTAATTAATATTAATATATTAATTAACAAATATATTAATTACTTAAATATTGTTTGTTATTTTGTTTTTAGGTTTATTAAATTGGGTCATCCTGACTGTAATTCTGCAATTAGACAGACATCTTTGTCGAGGGATGGCAGTGTCTTGGTGTATGCCTGTGACGATGGCACTGTATGGAGATGGGACAGAATTAAATGAATTGAGAGATGAATTCCTGTTGTATCAAGATAGGAAAGGATCAACTGATAATGCTTAGAACTGAACTAATAAATGTATGTCTGCAATGATGCAAACACAGCAGCCAAGCACAGTGAATGTAAAACCAGTTTTCAACTAGGCAAATTTATTTGCGCGAATCAAAAGCGTTAGTTTACTTCCTGAGCACTGATTGGCTGCGCAATTTTTTTTGCCTCGCAAAAAGCAGAAACAGTTTGAACTACCGATTTCACTGAAGTGCAAACTCTGATAGAAATGTGCATGCGCATGAACAATGCTTTCGATTCATGCAAATTAATTTGCTATTGGAAAACCGACTTAGCAGTCATAAAATATTACTTCTCGGAAGAAAAAAAACTATTGCAATTTGACCTGGAAGAAAATAAAGCATATCTACTGACCTGACATTTTAGCACTAAGTCTTCAAAGTAACAACAGAACTATGTCAACTTTTTATAACTGACTATTTTTATCCTGCCATGGATATTGATGCTCTTTGGGTGTGTCGCGGGAGTCAGAGGTCCCAGATGTTACTGTTGTGTAATAATAAATATGAACAGTACAGTAAACTTCCAGTGTAGTGCCTTATTTTATTTCAGTTATACTGTAGAGGTAAATAGTTTTCATCATATCATATATGTCTTGTTATGAAATTGATTTTTGGTGGTATGTCAGCCATCTTGTAATTCAAAATGACTGACCTTTCTTACAGGAAGTAGTTCACATAACCAAACTGTTTTTCACTACACACATAACTAGATATTTTTTTCATACCACTGAAATAAAAGGAACCTAACGTTTATGAACTATGCTTGATACGATTTTTACATGTTCCTATTCAATCACTGTTATTATTTATGTATTTAACTCCTGTTTTTAAAAGTGGTTTAGGATACATAAAAATGCATGAATTTTTACAACATGTTCCTATTCAATCACTGTTATTATTTATGTTTAGGATACATAAAAATGCATTCGGCTAGACTAGAGTATTCATGAAAGAACAAGTAAACAAACGACAGTACAACAACTTTAATGGCTAAAAATGTTGGATCCTCAAGTTTGGAAGATGATAATTACTGACCTTTAAACAGTCTGAACTTTAAACAATCTGAACTTGCCTGAATAGAGCTTTTCATTGCATTTCATTCATTTCACTTTATTTCGGAATAACTCCACAGAACAATTATACAATAAATACAAATATAAATAAGTAGCAATGTGATAGAGATACCTCTAAAAAGTGTTGCAGCAATGCTGCAAAATATATAAGTGCGATAACGTTAAAGAAGAGGAATCTGCGATCAACTAGTCCATTGGGGCTTTTGGATTACACTTGCAACTTGTACAATACACATCTAAGTACTAAAATATAAACAAATTTACATAAGAATTGTAATTTAATATAATTATTATCAATTATAAATAAAGACAGGCCCCCTAATACTCAATAACTATGGACTCTTGCTAATGGAATTTCACCCCAATTATTAAATGTATAGTTTACATGGAAGTTGACTGCCAGTAAATACCAGATATTCATTTCATAAGTATTTACATTACCTTAAAATGTATACAAATCATAGGAAAATGTCGAGTCTAACTAGAGGAGACTCTTTATGTTGGTTGTCTTCGAATATATCTGTGTAGTGTGAGTCAGCCTGTAATACCCATTTCACACATTCACGATTTTTGCTACGCTTGAGCAGGATTTTTCAATTGTTTGCGTCGTGCTAAATTTCGTGGTCAATCGTAATTCACCGTAGCGCATCGTACTGGACCTTGATGCCATCGTGATGGAGCGGATTTTTTTGGACTGTTAAAGAAAATCGTGCTCAATCGTTTAAGTATCGTAACGTTGTCGTCGCTATAGCAGATTTAGCTTGCATATAGGCCTACTGTATTGTAGGTTTTTGAACATGGCGAAATATCAACAACTATGGCGACGACGACAACGTTCAATATTCGTTAATTGTGTGGTTTTTGTTTTTGGGGGGTTTTTTTTGTAATGTGATTAGTTAAATTAATCAGGGTCTTGGTGAATCATATTGATGTCGTGCTTTCGTCTTTGTAAAATCATAGTGACGTCGTAATATAATCTTGGTAATTCGTAGTTAGTTACGCCTGCGCCCCACAGACGTCGGCCAACGGTATACTATGGAGAACTCATCGCAATGACTCGCAACGGATCGTTTTTAATGACGATCCGTTTGGTTTAGACTTTCACCGACAATCAACAGGCGACGTCGCATCGTATAGCGCTCAAGGGAGCGGAGTTGGATTCGTCGTACGGCGGTCTGCGACGTCGCAGTGATTGCCGGGCTTTTATGCCTAAAAACTTATACTTTGTCTGATTACTGTGACACATGGAGTCAGTATGCTGAATATGGCAGGAGAGTTAGAGTGATTCATATTATGTAGGGCCTATACAATCAAGTAAAAATCAGGTTGTTTCAGGCCTAAAATTATTTAACACTGCTACGCTTCAATTGAATTAAATTTCCAGGTAATCTTTATTTTCACAAAAACATCCAAAAATTTGTTTTGCATTCAGCCCATTACAAAATCACCTAGTTACATTGAAATATAAGTAAAAACCAAGCAAAAATATAAATAAATATAGGCCTACAATTTCGCGGGGACATGCCTCCGGCCCCCTGGGGTAGTATTACACTTTTTTTTGTAATTTGTGGCCCCACACTTTTTTGGACATCTCTGGATCCGCCCCTGATTTATCTATTACAAAAGTATTAAACAAAATCAATTTTTCAGTCTGCCACCTTTATTGATTGATATTTTTTGACAGACAATGACTCTTAATATAGGCCACAGGTAAAATACTAATAAAAAGCATAACATATAGCCCTACAACAAACTGAAATTCTGGTTGAACTTTTTTTATAACTTATGTTAAGCTATATTTAAACTTTAGGCCTATTTTATTTTACTTTTAATATATTTACTTTATAATGATGGTGAAAAGTACTGACCACACTGATGAGAATATTACATTCCACATTTGTCATTGAATGTGTTTTAAAAGTACGAGTATCAACAAACAGTTGATGAGATTGCTTATCTATTTGCCTCCAGTACAGGACATGAACTGAAGCTTGAACCGCATTTTGGACATGACTTGGAGCTCGAACCCGATTTTCGATAAGAACCTGGACCAAGTATCCAGTTGTAGATAGTACGCGCAATATATCCAGACCAGCTTTCCGTTTGGTAACTCCATGCTGTATGGTAACTCCTTGTCTCACCAGTAAAACACCATCTAGCGAAATGCTCACAAATTGTTCGTCTTCACGTTGTAATCTTCGTTCCTAAATTTTTTACCCTCACACTTCAATGCTCGTTTGGTGACATCTCTGGGGTTGATCTCTGGCGGACATGGATCTCTATAAAATTTCAGAGAACTATCTCTAAAACTATTCAGATTTATGCGACTTACGGGAGTGCCGTCACTGGTAAAATGCATGACTACACCATTCCCAATGTATTGACCTGAAATTAGTTAAGAATTTATTACATTTAATTAATGAAAATAAAGAGGTGATTTTGCAAAAAAAAAAAAAAAAAAAAAGCTTTAATTTCTTTTTATACTGCATTTGTCCAATATAATTATTTTTGTCATTTTCTCCCATTTGAAAAACAAATGATTTAAGCTCTTAAAATGTTTTCGTCAAATATAGTGTTTAAACAATCTATTGAATTTAGTTAATTATGGCAATTGAAAGTTTTGCATTCTTAGTCTTGTTTTACTCTATACTTTAGTTTTACATTGTAAAATTTTCATAGGTTAACGATTATACGTAACTGGACAAAGGCTTTCCATGCTAAGCCCCGCCTATTTTTATTACTTTATTACATCATATTCCAATGCTTGTATCAACTGTTTGTTTCTCCTGTGACATTACCGGTAAAAACAACTATAGGATTATAATAATTATTATTGTTTTATTGAAGGTGTGTAGACCTGTTATTTTATGAACAGCGACTTACCATAATGAAGCCCTACAGGTCCTTTATACGAAACTGATACCATATCCCCTGGATCTAGAATGTCCATTTTCAATGTTGACTGGTAACAGGTCAGACAACTAGTACTCGCTATAGTAACTACAAATACAATTTTTTTTTAAATACCTTCGAGACATACGTGGAATGTCATCGACTACATCGATTCGAATAAATAAATA
>NW_022702449.1:38484-42461 GCF_011630105.1 Anneissia japonica | reverse complement strand
AGCTACGTAGTGACTCGATAAGAAGAAGAATCTTTTAAATTGACGTTCGGCAAACTAGGTTTCGGCAAATGGATTTGGCCAGATATCAAAGTGCTATGGAACGCCAAATGGACAAATCACAAGTGGCACATGGCACAGTGCAAAACGCAAGGGGCAGCAGTACAAAACTCAAGGGCAGCAGTGCAAAACTCGTGGCAGCAAAAACTAGATTAGTGGCACAAAAGTTTTTTGCCGCCAATTGGTTTGAGTTTAGCACTGTAGTTTGCGCTGCCATTTGAGTTTTTCACCGCCATTTGTTGTTGTTTCGGTGACATATCCCGTCAAAAGGGCCGTACACCGCGGTACAAGAAGCATGATTAGAAACAATAACTAGGCAAGATATAGGGCAGTGATAAATCTACCTGATATTGTCAAGTTGAAGGATGAGACAACATTACAGTTTATTTGAAACCAACATTGGTGGGGGTGGTGTAGTAAATAAAAATCACCTCTTACAACTTCATTTGTGAGCTAGCACTCCTTATTTAATCATCGAGCCCCCAGCTCACCTTTGGCGCCCCCCCCCCCCAATTTCGAGATTTTTAGATGCCACTGCCTGAGCCTAATATACTGACCCTGACAATGAACCTGACCCTGAAACAAAACCTGGTACAGAACCAGATAAAGATGATGGTCAGTAAGACACCATCTAGCACACAGGTGGGCCAAGTGCGGCCCGACAGTGATATTTTTGCGGTCCGGGAAAACGAAATAAAACCCTATGTTTGCGGCCCTCTAACCATCTTTAGCAAGGAAATGTCTAGTTTTTTTAAGGCCCGAAACCAATCATCTGTAAAAAGTAATATTAAAATTGAGAATAATTTGGTATAAAAGCAGCGGATGAAGGTTTTTTGGAAACACACTGGAACCATCAAAATTTAGGTGCGGCCCTCGGTGTTAAATAAAAAATTCACTTTGGCTCTAGCTCTCTGACCGATTTTTATACCCACCCTTCTAGAGAAATGCTCACAAATTTTACCTGGACGACCTTGACCGATGCTCTCGGTCGGTCGGACGGACACACCAGCAGATTTCTGGAGCCACCACTGACACTCTTTTGCTGTCGTGTTCGGGACCATCTCAATTGATTTGGTCGGCAATGACCCTTGGTCATTGACGTTCTCTCTATCACAGCTCTGGTTTATGTCAGAGCCATATATCCTAGTTTATAGACTTACAATTAATAAATGTACACCTGTTATAACTTTACACTAAATTTTTCAAAATTATAAAAGAAATTGAGAAAAAAAGAAAATATTAATCAAATTTTGGTCTGAGAGTACCATTTCCGACTATGGTGAAGCTAAGGTGGTTTTGACTCTCCATCTGTGAAAGTCTCTCCCTGGGCCCCTCTATTTCGAATTCCTGAATCCGCCACTGATTTAGGGAGGCGCCCCCTAAATCCTCCCCTGTTGTGGTATTGTCTCTGAATACATGGTTATGAATGTGTGCATGTGGGACTTGCAACATACATTTAGGTGGGATGCGTGCCACAATGACGTCACGAAAGTTATGGTTTTTAGAAGTAAACAGCAAGAAAATGTGTTAATTTTGCCACAAAAAAAGGTGTAGGATTACAAAATCGAGTCCTAATGTAGCGGATGTTCGTTCTGTTGGTGGTAGCTACAATATGTGAAAATCATAATTGTATCTGAAATACTTTCGGAGATTTGGTGGACAGAGAAAAACATAAAAGGTTATTTTAGTAGTATATAGGCCTAGATAAGATACACCGTTCAAACAGTTTACTGGAATAGCATATATTAAACATGATAACATATGAGTTTATTACCTGCAATATAATATAGAATTTATTTCATGTCTACGCACAACCATCCGGACGAACTCAAGCCGTTGATTTACTATTTAAAGTACCTTACACTACATACAACGCCACATGCATCTCTACTGTAAATACCAGCCGACATACAGTAAATGCAAACAGAAACCTAACAGGATGCGCCATAAATGCCAATAAAAAATATAAAGAAAACGGAAAATACACTTTCAGATCCATCACATTGCCTACGCTCGACTTAGCCAAAAGTCACGACGAAAATCTGAGAATGGATTTCTACAAAACTATATTATTTAAAAAAAAAAAAAAATAAGTATTTGTAGCTTAAAATTATGTGGATTACGTACTCCCTTCATCTGAAGGGGGCCTTTTTTGATGGATTTCTGAAACCAATAAATCGTGCATGAAAATTATATTTAAATTTCAATTCATTTGGGTATTGTTGGACCTGAAGAACGTTTTTTGTCCATTACATCTGAAGGCCTACAGTAGAGCATGGCTTTTTGTTCATATAGCGCCTATGGATCAATGTGTAATCACCGCAGCTCATCAATTTCCAAATTTCGTACTACAGTTATTAAAAATAAACGGTTAGAAGAGCGGTTGGCAAATGAAATGCAATTATGAATCATAGCAGTTCGCGATAAAAAATGTATCGTATTAGTATGGGGTGGATATAAGTTGGTAGGTGTTCCTTTAACCTGTCTCTTATACACATCTAGATGTGTATAAGAGACAGCTTTTATAAAATTGACAAAATTCTTGACATAGAGGTGTCAAATTTTTTCTTTTTTTTTCATTTATTGTTTATTCTGGGGGATTGCTCCAGGATAAAATCCCTGGTCCTCTGCAGATCCCAGCAAAGAAAATAACAATCTGAGTTCATAAAACAAAAACAAAAACATTGAAACAACAGAAAGATGTACTACCCCCTATTTTTTTTTTAAACCCCTAAAATACCATCTTTAAAAACATTGTTCTTTAAAGTAAGCTAGATCTGTCTCTGGGCTAAATTTTCGTCTTTTAGCACTTTCTCAGCTCAACTCAGAGGCAACATCGGTAGAATAATGAGCTTATTCTTTGCATGTTCTCAGTGACTCTCATCACTGCATTAAGAGACGTTTTAATTCACTTTTTTATTTTTAAATACAATTTCAAACGTTTAGTAGTTAAAACAGATCGTTCGTAATTTGACGCCATCGTCACAAAATAAAATAAAAAGTTGTATTTGTAAGGTTGTTACTTGTTTGATGTCTTAAAGGCCATTTTTCGAGCTTTAAAAATGTATAACCTGGCATTTAGAACTGAAGTTACCAAAATGAATATGGTGAGCGATGGTTCACAAAAACATGCTAGCTGGAAGAGGCCCAGGCCAATACCACTGCCAGCAGTATAAAAAAGAAACGCCGACTGACCGACCGACCCTGGCTTTCAAACGTCACCGCAACCGCAACACAATAATTTTTTAGGCCTTATTATAATAATAATGATTTGATAATGACACCAATCATGACCATAATAATGATTATAACAATGATGATATTGATGGTGGTGGTGGTGATGATAATAATAATAATAATAATAATAATAATAATAATAATAATAATAATAATAATAATAATAATAATAATAATAATTTATATAGCGCCTATTTCAACTATACCGAAGTAAAAATCAAAGGCGCTTAACATTTAGATGGTAGAAAGGTGCGTCTTAAGTTTTGTCTTAAAAATAGCAACTGACGGTGATTGGATAATATGTTTGGGCAATGAGTTCCAAAGGGATGCTGCGGAAAACGAATATGATCTAGAACCAAAGGTTTTGGTGTTAATTCTAGGAACAACTAAAAGATTTTTATCGGAAGAACGGAGACAAGTAGGTGGGGCATACGCATGAATGAGTTCAACAAGGTAAGTGGGTTGTTTGTAAAATAGTGCTTTGAACGTTAATAGCAGGATTTTGTATTTGATACGAGATTCAATACGGAGCCAATGTAAATGATAAATTACCGGTGATATATGTGAGCGTCTAGAAGTAAGAGTCAGAATACGTGCAGCTAGCTGAATTCTGAAGACGTTGAAGGCGATTTATCGCAGTTTTTGTTAACGAGTAGAAAAGGGAGTTGCAATAATCCAGATGG
>NW_022702449.1:27858-38151 GCF_011630105.1 Anneissia japonica | reverse complement strand
GAAAAGAGAAGGGGACCCAGAATGGATCCCTGTGGAACACCGCATTTAAGATATTTTGGGGCAAACTTAATGTTATTTATCTCTGGGTCCGTTCATCAAAATAGGACTTAAACCAACTAAGAGCAGTGTCGGAAACTTTGTAATAAACAGAAAGACGTTGTAAAAGAATTTGTGATCAACTGTGTCAAATGCTGACGAAAGATCTAACATTACAAGGGCAACAGCACGCTTGCGATCAAAAGCACAGACAATGTCATTATGAATCTTAGTGAGTGCCGTTTCGGTACTATGACCTACTTTGTAAGCGGATTGAAATGGATTGAGCAGTTCAAAATTATATAGGTAATATAAAAATTGATTTGCAACAATTTTCTCAAGGAGCTTGCCAATGAGTGAAAGATTGGATATAGGTCGGAAGTTTTCAAAAAAGTTACTGTCCAGAGATTGTTTTGTTCAAAATAGGTTTAATAACAGCAGATTTAAAAACTGAAGGAAAACATCCTGAAGAGAGTGATTTGTTAACTAAAAAGGTAAGAGGTTCAATAAGGGAGTTAACACATATTTTAAAGATACTGGTGGGAAGCGGATCTAAGGAGCATGAGGCTGAAGATAAAGATGAAATACATCTTTGAACATCAGAGCCCTCAACCAAAGTAAATGAAGAAAAAGCACAGTTAATGGGTGGAGGGACAACGATTGGCGAAGGTAAGGCAGGAGAAGGATGAGCTCATTTCGAATTTTAACAATCTTTCCAAGGAAAAAGTTAGAAAAGAGTTCAGTTAAATGTATCGTATTATTATGGGGTGGATATAAGTTGGTAGGTGTTCCTTTAACAAGTTTATTAATTACTTTAAACAGTTTCCTTTTATCGTATGAACAATCTTGTAAATAAGAAGTCAAGTATTTTGTCTTAGCCTGTTTAAGTTTCTTATTAAATTGCTTCAAATTTTTAACGTATTCAATTTTGTCGTTATCAGACCTACTTAAATGCCATCTACGCTCAGATTTACGAACGGTTCGTTTTGCAATTTTAAGAATTTGATTATACCAAGGCTTGTTATTCTTTTTTTCTCTAATCTCAATTTCTCTAACTGGGGCAAATTTATCAATGGCTATTCTTAAAGTATTGTAAAATGACATAAAATGCTTATCAACTGTATACAATTGCTTAGTATCTTTAAGAGAAAACTCAACATTTAAATGATTTTGTAATTCATCAAAATTAAATGCCTTAATATTTCTATACATAACAAATTTCGATGAAGAAGTTGTAAGCATTTTATCAAATAAGTCAGGAATTGTAAAACTAATCACAGAGTGATCACTAAAAATAAAACCACTGTCACTGATGTTACAATAATAGACGTGGAATTCTTAGTAATAATTAAGTCAAGTAGGTTACCCTTATTATGAGTAGGGTGAGAAACATGTTGAACCAAGTTATAGTCATTAAGGAGATCTTGAAATTGACGAGCTTGAGAGTCATGATCATTAGATAGATGAACATTGAAATCACCAATATATAAAAATTTGCAGTTAGATAGCAAGTTTTTGTCAAGCGAAGATGAGAATTCTTCAAGGAAGCTGTCAAGTTTAGTTGGAGGACGGTAAGTAGCAACAACTCTGAGATTAAGTTTTTTAGACTGAAGTTCGCAGCATTCATAAGAGCGACATTTATTGTCAAGAAGTGAAAAGCCAAGATCAGATTTATAAAGCACACCTACTCCACCTCCACGTCTTCCTTGATTCCTCGGCGTATGGGTAAACGTATATCCACTAGGTGTTAAAGCATTTTCAATAACTCGATCGTTATTACAACTACATCGTAATCGTGTTCCAGAACAAAATCAGAAATTGCGGTGGCTTTGTTGCGAACTGATCGTGCGTTAAAGAAACAAAAAGAAACGTCACAATGACCGTGTTTCTGATTCTTTGAAAGTTCCAGGTGCTCCGTAATTTTATGAACCCTTCTACCTGCCCTTCAACCTCTTCGTGTTTTTTTCCGTATTCCTAGGCTGGAATAGTAATCAAGTACATCTTGTCCAGGAGAGATATGACTGGCTGGTCGAAACCGTGTCAATTCCGTGACAGAGTACGTAGTAAGGCCTACACAGAAATAGGGTTTTTCACGAAAAGGAATGATGGATAACAACAGTAGTATCAATACTGAGTACATCTTTTGTTGACCAGGGGCGGATTTAGGGGGGGGGGGCGGCCCCCCCCCCCTTTTTGGGAGGTGAAAAAAAGAAAAAAAAAGAAAAAAAGACGGAAAAAGAAAAAAATGATAGCCCACAACGCCTCAAATGTTATTTTCGGGCGTCTACAACACAAAACTTTTGCGGGGGCATGCCCCCGGACCCCCTAGGGCATTGTTGTCTCGATCGGCCCAAATTTCGGCCCCCCCCCATGTGTATAAGAGACAGTCTCTGGATCCGCCCCTGTTGACGGTACTATAATAATCTTACTAATCACCAAGACGTAACATTAGTTGCAGTTTTAGAATCAACCTTAAGAGCAACTTCTTGAAGTGGTTCGCTACTAATCTAGCGCACTCTATTCAAATGAGTTCGTTTAAAAAAAAGAAAACACTGGCGCAAGCATTAAGTACATCCAATTTTATTTCTACAAAACATACAGTTTGAACCACAATTTTGGATTAATTACTTGTCGTGAAACGTTTTTTTTTTTTTTTAAATTAATTACTGATTTAAAGATTACTGTGATTCTCTATTATAAACAAAACTACTAAACGTCTATAGGCATAATATAAAGTGACATATGGTCAATGGTAGTAGTCAATAGTAGCGGCCAATGGTCATGCACTTTTATAGCGCCTTTCACAATAAAACCAGTCTCAAGGCTCATTTAAACCACAAAAAAACTAATATAATAATTATAGGGACAGGCGCGAACGCGAAGGGGAGGAAGTTGCACACCCACGATTTTGAAATGGGCGCCATCAACCGGGGGAAGAAATACGGTATATAGGCCTATGCCTATAATATTATTTATTATTACACTGTTTACAGGCAGGTTTTAACAGTATGTCTCACTGTCTCTTATACACATCTAGATGTGTATAAGAGACAGCCTAACATATCTATATTATGAGTATTATAAGCACGTTTTTCTTCTGATAAAAACTCTTTGCCATTAACATGTAAATCTAATGTATTTATTTTCTAAACATATTTTTTACTTTCATCTAAAAAATAAAAGCTCACATCATCAAAGTATAGATTATAGATCGTAATGTATTAAAATTAGAAGGCAAAATACTGACAAATGCAACAATGCTGTGAGAAACAATGGCTGGATCTCGGACGGGGGTGGGGGCAGCTCTACCCGACGGGGCCAGCGCCACCACCCATATATTATTCATTGCTAATATAAACAAAAACAAATTAATTCATAAATTTATATCTTATTAAAAGTAGATATGTAGATAACCGTTATTAGGTGGTCACTTTTATATATATATATTTCTTTTCACTGGAAAATACGGTACCAATTTTCAGACAACAATGCTCACAGATTTTACATCTACCCAAAATTTCAAACCTGTAATTCAACTAAGCAACTTCTAACAACCTACCACGAAAAATCTCTTTAAATACGTGCCACTTTTGATTTATAAATTATTTAGATATTGCCAATAGCCTATTTGGCAGATAACTGCAAATACCGGAATGCATCCTAAAATATGAAATTGTGAAACTATTGGTCTTTTACCTAGACTATTCTAAATTTGTTGGAAATGTATACAATATTCAAAATACGAGATTAGGTTAGCCAACATTTGCTTTTCAAAAGAGTAAACAATGGTAGAAATACTGAATTTGTCCGTTACACCGGAAACATGCACTTGTTTATTACTAATGTATAAACACAATCATTTTTTCTTAGTTTGCCACCTTTATTGATTGATTTTTTTTACAGACAATCGCTCTTAATATACCGTGGGCCTACAGGTAAAATAATAATAAAAAGCATAACATGTACAAGCTAAAATTATGGTGGAACTTTTTTATAACCTGTACTAAGAGAATTTTGGGCCTGTTTTTTAACATTTTAAGGTGAGTGGAAAAGTACAGACGAAAATATTTACATTCCTCATTGTCATTGAATGTGTGTTCAACAAACAGTGAAAATGAGACTGCTTTTGCCTCCTGGACCCGACTTTGTACATGAGCTGGAGTCCAATTTTACATATGAACTGGAGCTTGGACCCGACTTTGGACATGAGCTGGAACTCGAGTCCGATTTTGGACATGAGCTGGAACTTGGAAACGATTTTGGATATGAACTGAAGTTTGGACCCGATTTTGAACATGAACTAGAGCTTGAATCCGACTTTGGACATGAACTGGAGCTCGAGTCCGATTTTGGACATGAGCTTGAGCTCGAATCCGATTTCGGACATGAGCTGGAACTTGGAAACAATTTTGGATATGAACTGAAGTTTGGACCCGATTTTGAACATGAACTGGAGCTTGAATCCGATTTCGGACATGAACTGGAGCTCAAGTCCGATTCTGGACATGAGCTTGAGCTTTTTTTTGAACGCAAGTTTGGCACTTTTGGCATGTAACTGTATATAGTAAGCCCAATATATGTAGACCAGCTTTCCGTTTGGTAACTCCTTGCCACGCCAGTAAAGCACCATCTAGCAAAATGCTCACAATTGTTCTTTTTCACGTCGTAATCTTGGTTCCTGAATTGTTTACCCTCACACTTCAATGCTCGTTTGATGACATCGTTGGGGTCGATATTCCGCGGACATGTTTCAAATTTAAAATGTTTAGAATCACCTTTAAAACTCTTGAGATCTATGCAACTTACGGGAGCGCCGCCACTGGTCAAATGCATGACTGCACTATTCCCAACGTATACACCTGAAATCAGTTAAGCATTTATTACATTTAATCAAACCAATTGATGCAAATGAAGAGGTGATTTTGCAAAGGGCGCAGATCGGGTTTTTTTTTTAATGGGGGACAGTCGTGAGTCCACACCCACCTCAGGCTCACCATGGTTGAGGCTGATGTGGGTGTGGATTTGACTGTTGAGAGCGCTCCTCAAAATTTGAGGAGCGACAAGTAACACTCGTATACTGTATAGTAAAATGTCTTGTACTCTGGCTGTACAGCGCTCCTTCGTTAAACCTGGGCCATTTATGTAGTTTATTTTAAAATTTTCAGACATCTTCTTGTCTTATGAAATTACATTACGGTCGAAAAGCTGGGGAGGGGGAACGACCGTCCTAAAAATAGGTTGGGGTGTGTACCCCGTCCCCCATGATCTGCGCCCATGTGATTGTGCAGAACAGCTGTAATCCCGTTTTGTTTTTGAGTTTTTTCGAAATTTTTCTAATGTACAATATAGGAAAATAGATACATATATCGTGACATTACCAGTAAAAGCCACTATTGGCTCATTGTAATAAACTGTAGACACATTAATGATTACAGTAGGTTGAACTGAACTTTCTTTTACTGGTATCATGTCATCATCTGGTTATCAGACTTATGTGTCCTTACTCTATTGCATAAGTATACAATATAGAGGCTCACTCTTAGGCAACCTTTATTACACTCATTGTTATTGCATGTGTGGTTTCAAAGGTTCTTGAATCAATTTTTATTTTAATGTATCAGTTTTTAAACCATCTGATAATTATTCTTTTACGCCTGCTCATTCTAGTGATTCCTTGTTTCGCGAACTTATATTCTTTTTAAGATCATCAGAGGAGGGCGGAAAAAATAAATAAAAATAAAGTTTTGTTTTCTTATTTAGCAAATAGTTTTGCCCAAAACATCCAGACGGAGGAGAAAATAATTAAAAAAAATTATTGGTATATGTAAACAGTGTATCAATGGAATGGTTAAATGCTTTAAATTTAAATGATTAGGAAGAATTATTCATATCTTATCTTTGGCGATTTCAAGGCAGCGGATGGCGTAATAAAAATAAAGAAAATCTTTTATTTTTTTTTTCTAAAATTTCTATTTTTTGGTGCTGGGGTACGCTAATTGGCCAAAAATAAAATTTTATTTTTATTCAAAATTGACATTATTTGCAGGCGGCGGGTTCGCTAAACAATGTATAAAAAAGTCTCGCCTAACAGTCCTGTGTATGTATGCTTCATTTGATGTCTCTAATGCCTATGATATATTAAACCATTGGACGTTGTTCAAGTTACTTTGTATTAGATGAAGAAACACTGTTTCCAGTTGATTCTCTCTCCATCGAGAACTGAGTGAGGAAGGGGAATTATGGCTTCTACTTTGATCCAGAAATAAAAAAAGATGTCTTGTGGTTATACTATATAAATAACTTTTTTTTTGTAAAAACACAGGCCCTTGCTCTATGGGGTTTATCTGAGTTTTTGATACCGAATAAATAAAAATACAACATTGAAAAACTAGACACTACATTGAATAACACAATTTTTGTTACAGAATTAGTTAGGACAAACTTTACTATTTAAATTCAAAAGTATAAAAATATATGCATGCATAATAGCAAATATATGTAAAAATAATCATGGTAATAAATGTAAAGGCCGGGTGGCCACGAATCTTTGGCAACGGGCCTAGGTGTCAAAAGACCTTGCGGCTACGGACCAAAGGTGGCAAATGCTGTGACCGTGTGGCAGGCCTAGGGTGGCAGTGGGCCAGGTACCTGGAAGCCGGTGAGAAACTGTGAGAATAACAATCATTAATGTTTATTGAAGGTGTGTAGACCTATTTTTATTTTAAGAAAGACAGCGACTTACGATAATGGAGCGCTGCAGGAGTTGTACACGTCGAGACTGATACCAAACTCCCTTTTTCTAGAATGTCCATCATTCTTAATATGTATTGACTGGTGACAGGTCAGACAACTAATTGCTATCTACATTATAAACAAAATTGCATTGAATTTTTAGATAATGAGTAGCTTAAATACTATTTTCTATTTTTAACTTCAATTTATTTAAAAAATACCTCCAAAAGGTGAATATCCAAAAATACAAATGAATAACAAATGATAGAAGATAAATATAACAGAAAAAGAGACAGCAAACAACAACACAGTCGCACAACAATCGACCCATTACTTCAGTTCAAGCAATGAAATCTCACACAGCACCAATATGGCACATAATACTATAATTTCAGTGTGATCTAAATATACAAATATAGCATACAGTAAAAAAAATGTTCAGTGTTCAAATGACATCAAAAATGGGATAAAAATCCTCTTAAAATATCATCATTATATATTTCAGAATAACGTAACATAGTACTGTACTGATACTGTCAGAGATTCCATTACCAAGTAACTTTTTACATTGTTTTTTACATCAAGTTTTTTTATCGAAACAAATTTGGCGAACGAAAAAATATCATTTCTATTAGTTGACATTACTCTGTCAATTAATGTACCCTCCTTCACAGATAACTAATTGTGAGTAAAACCTTCTGGATATGGAAAAATTATTAGAAATATGGAAGACAAAGTAAAGTTCCATGGCTCTCTTTACGTTATACATCTTAGGTATTCCAAGAGCAATATAAATTAGTTGATCAGGAAAACCAAGAGATGATTCAATGTGTTTACTCTGACAATTAATACATAGAGAGAAATTAGGTAAAATTGGGGAGAGGTTAGTTTTCCAAAAATGTGACCTGACGACAGTTGAAGCCCCATTTTTACACAAACCAATACATTGTAAGGAGTAAAAAGCACGTGGATATTTGAGGACTCTATTAGCAATATGTACATCACTTTGAAGATTACAACAGAGTTCAACACAGAGATATGTGATAGAATCGGATACATTGGGCAGGCATTTTTCTATAATACTTGTAATTTTTTTGGCTTTTTAAAATGTTTATTGTCCAATTTTATTTAGTTTTATATTCCAAAAAAAAAATGATTGTATTAGAAGAATCTTTGGAGATGATATTTTAAATTATTATATTATAGAAATCATAAATATGATTTTTATTGTGAAATTTGAACTTTTTTTATAGGCCTATATTCTGGTTTTTGTAAGGCATAGTGCCTGTATATTTATATTAAATTACTATTTTTGTATTAGGGGGTTTTTCATGTAATCAGCTGCGCTTCAGAAATTCCCCCTTTCCTTTTATTTTCTTTAAAATTTATATTTAATTATGTCAATATTGATTTGTAATGTTCATCAACATGAAATATTTATGTTTAAAATGTTACGGTATGTATGAAAAAGAAAGAATGGAAATAAATACTGAATGAATGAATGAATGATTTCAATTCGGAGCTGGGAAAAATAATGGTTGCCAAAATAACACAATCGGATTTGTGGATTCAATCTCATGCCATTCTAGGTGATGTATCCTTGCAAAAATCAATTATCTATGTAGTACTGTAATACTGTTGCTTATTATTAGAACATTATCAGCATAGCCGAAAACATTAACATTCATTCAAGATCATTTTAACCAGTGATTATAGCTTTCAAAAATAGATTAAAAATCAATGGAGAGAATAAGCCTCCTTTACGTGAACTTTGCTGACTGAAATCGAATTACCAAGAGATCTATTCCATTTAATATGAATGCCGAGGCTCGTGTACCACTGATAAAGTAGCATCCACGATTCCATCAATCTCCGGACACGTAGTTTGCAAGTTTATAAAAATCAAGAGAACATACGTGGACTGGAGAACCGTTATTATTACAGTGAGCTATTACATGGTTAACCGTAGCAATTAGCCATAGTGGTCCCTCGCCCAGTCACAAAACCATACTTCGCTGGATCGAGCTTAACATTGGAGCACGATTCAAAAAAGCAACCAAACACTTGAAATAAGCGTAATTATAATATAGATACTAGATACATGAGGCCCTCAATCAAGTCTATGACAGGGTGACCCCAAAGGTACTTATATTCGAAAGTTTCATCAACGGTATTGGAACCAATATGGTAAGAAATAGTTTTAATCCTAGTAACTCTTATAATCATAACTAACATCCAATTATTTATAATTGGTATACTCCAGTCTAATACAGAATCTTTTTAAAGAGTACAAACATCATTAGGAGATCTAATTCTACTGTATAACAGAGTATCGTCAGCGTACATTTTAACACAGGTAGATAATAAATTATTCAGGTAAATAACAAACAAATTATAAAGTATGGGCCAAAAATCGATCCTTGTGCAACCCCAAAATGAACAGGGGAAAAGGGGAAAAACTCCTCTAAATACAAACTTTTTGTGTACCGCCCAAGAAGAAAGAAGATATCCATTGCAAAGTAGTGCCACAGATAGCAAAAAGTTTTAGGAGCAGTACCGAATTTTCTTTTGGTTCTTGTCGATCTCGTTTAATTTTGGATATTTTTCCAACTTCATATTATATAAACATTTTATTAATCAATCCTGTAAAAGGTAACTTTTGTCATTGGCCGACTTCTAAAAATAAGAAAAAAAAAAAAATAGTGGCGTTATGGTTAGCTAGAAAAGCTTAAAGGTCGCAGATTGGAAATCATGGTAAGATGGCATAAGCGAGAAGTTGCAGGTTCGAATCCCGCCAAAGACATTTTTTCACACAACTAAATATGGAACTTTTTGTTGAAGGCCTATGCCTTTATAACACCTTGTTCCTATTCGAGCACTGTTATTATTATTTATCTATTTCTTTGTGTTAATGATGCTACGCAGCAAAACCTAATTTGAATATTGTTTTGATGTAGACCAATTCTAATGTTCTTTCTAGTCTTACTCTTTTTCTTAGTCCTTTGCTGTTTTTACTCGCATTTTAGAGCTAATTTTGAATGATCTATAAAAACACTGATTTACGACGAACGCAACACTGATGTCCAAAAGGTGCCAAAACAACGACACCATAAACCTTTTTCTAGCCAATAATGAAGTGTGGTAATATATAGTCTCCAGCTGGAGCAACACATGAATGAATGTTTTATAAAAAAAATTTCATTTTTGTATATTATTTCTTAATTAACCTACACAATTAGCCTGGTGATCAAAGTGGTGGATCCAGGCTCTAGATAATACTCTGCCAACCCTTTTCTGGGGCGGTGGGTCCTTGATTAGAGGACCCACGGGCAGGAGCGGATACAGGGGTATAATTAGGCTTTAAACACCCGCCGACTAAAAATTTACTACATTTTATCACTGTGACATAGTCACGTATTTGGTAGCAATAGGCCTATATCGCTTTAGTAAGGTCTATTAAAATGTTAACCTACACATCTAGATGTGTATAAGAGACAGATTCCATCAATCTCCGGACACGTAGTT
>NW_022702449.1:16299-27631 GCF_011630105.1 Anneissia japonica | reverse complement strand
AGCCTCTGGAAATGGGGTGCAGAATCCTTTATCGGCGAGGAGAAGCCGAAACATTTGTTAAGGGAACACAGCTCTGAAAAGCATTTTTGCAGTACAGAGATGCCATTTCCGGACACCTAGAAGTGCCTATTCTTATTAATAGTAGAGATATTTCTATTTAGAATAAAGATAACTCTATTCAATACAAAGGTATCTCTATTTGCGACTAAATGACAATTCGGCTCGCCATATAGGCCTATTACATTTTAAATAGGTTTACAAATAAATTGCTTACCTTAGATCAACCACACCTTAACATACAGGCAGTGTAAAGAAAGTGACGTCGGCCTAGTGCATGGTTACCATTAAAATCGATACAAATATGAATGAAAATATTTACATAACAAAAGAACCATTAATGATAACATAATAGACCTATATTACATTACCAAAGCAGTGATTATTATATGTACTGGAAATTCCCAAGCAACTTATGATATAATATATAATAATAATTTATAATATATATATACATACATATATATATATGTGGCAGAAGGAATATTGAAAGCAGTTAGGTCAAGACTCGCAACATAACCACTCTCTGCATGCACGAAGTCTGCACTTCTAATAAAAATACTTTAATCTTATTGTTTGTTGTCCCGATAATTATCGCGCCGGCCAACACCTGTCTTCTTCTTGCGCATCGTGCCCATACAAAAAATCATGCTGAGTATTATTATTAATAAGTGTTCTGTTAATGTTTGTCCGATTAAACAAAGCCCATGGTAAAAAAAAGAAAGAAACGCATCGCAGAGGGTACCATTTCGAATATTCGCGCAACTACTCAAGTACTCGAGCCGACCGAATGAATTTCTGTTGACCTGGAGATTTTCACGATTCATCGCACTTCCGCCTAACGAACTGCGTTGTGGGTAAAAATGACGTCATTGCACAACGACCTCCTTAGGAGAAAGCCGGTTTCTGTTCGGGTCAAAATTAAACTGCAATTATGAAAACTGGTTTCATTGAATACTGTACTTTTGCATTTTGTCAGTAGAACTAGTCTTTTCAAGGATAGGGGGTATTGTTTTCATTAGTTATGGCTTTAATATTTTTCAAAATAGAAAATTATTAAATAGGGCACAACGTCATATCCAGTTTTGCTTGGGTACGGATGTTCATAACGAACAGATATCTGGAAAGTCACTTTTGCCTGTTTACAAAACACAGCGTAACATACATGTCATATACATACATACGCACGAAGGGTATCCTAAAGGTTCCTTTGCTTGAAAGCATAGGAACTAAAAATAGTTTCTCGTTGATTGTGACCTTGACCTTTGACCATGACCCTTCACAAAATTTAATTAGCTCTAGATCTTAGGTAAAGGAACATTGTGGCCACGTTTGACGAATTTCTGATAAAAACTGTGGGATGTAGGCTGTTCACAAGAAATATGCCGACAGTCAAATAAATAGCTAAATGAAAAACCAGGCGAAAACATAACTTTCTACCAACTTCGTTGGCGGAGGTAATAATAATAATAATAATAATAACAATAACTTGACTTAATATGTTTGTTTGTAAAACAGAACATAGGGCTTCTTCTTACTGCCATAATGAGAAGTGATGTTTAAAAAAAATAACCTTATTCATAAAGCTTAACGTAAAAAAAACACGAAAAACAAAAATGAAATTACACACTAAGGAAAATTATGAAGTTAAAATAAACGAAAATTAACTCGACGTCAGTAAGAATGTGACCTAGGTGCCGGTCAGAAAAACCTGTGCAAAAGCATAGGAAAAGAGAGAATAAAAATAAATTAGAAAAAAAAAACGATGGCTATAAAAAATATTAGTGAGACTCGAACTATAGCTGCAATGGTAATATCGAGGGTGATATGGAGACTCAAAACCAGTGTGCGCTATATGAGCCAAACCTACGTACATCAGTGCATTTTTAGTTCATGGTAATTCATTTATTGAGAGCGAAAATTGTTCATACATTTCACTGTAATTTTGAGTTCTTTATTGGACCATGGCAAACTATAAATGAATAACCTTTTACCTTTAACCTTTATATTGTCAAGTTTCATTTAGATCCATTGGAATTGAGATATTTACGTCTGGGACCTTAGCACTTCAAATAATTCTCAAGTTCACACCCGATATTTGGATCGTCACCAAAATTTAATAATTTCTTCCTTGTAACTTAGACTCCAGAGAGTTTTATTCAATCAGTTAATCAGTTTTTGATATATCTGGCCCAGGACATTTCCCTTTGAATGGTCTTCATATCCACACCCTACTCCGGATCGGTACCAAAATTTAATAATTTCTTCATTAGACCATCAAAAACTCTTTGAGATATTTAGGTCTGGGACGTTTGCATGTTAAATGACTTTCAAATTTACACCCGATTCTGGGTCGTCACTAAAATTTATTAATTATTTTCTTGTAACTTGGTTAAACTTTCCTAAAAAAAACATTCAGGTAGGTGGATTAGTTTTTGGTATATTTGGCCTGGGACGTTTTCATTTAAATGGTTCTCATATCCACACCCTACTCCGGATCTTCACCAACATGTAGTCATTTCTTTACTGGACCATGACAAATTATCCGTTGATAAGTTTTTTGAAATATTTAGGTCTGGGACGTCAGAAATTAGAACGACTCTCACATTACACTAAACTGTATCGTCACCAAAACGTTATGGGCGTTATAACGCCGTATTAGGGCGTTATAACGCCGTAATAATAAATATTATTTTTTGTTATTTGGCGGAAATCAGCCACCGTAAATTTCATATATATTTAGGTGTTTATAAAGTTGTATAAACGAATGATGTACTATATTATTAATTTAATGGTTATGCTCTATTCTCAACACATCATTATACTATACTGTATTATTTATTACTATTAAGCCTAACATTATTATTATTAATACATAGGTCTATTATTATTAGGCCTTAGTTGTAGGCCTGCAACTTTTATAATGTACTCTACAGCTAAATACCGGCACTGATCTGCTGCCGACCAGCATTGTTTTTCAAACAGTAAACGCCATTCACTAAGAAACCGTAGTTAAGTACACGTTCTCATGGTTACTTTAAATGTTAATTAACTGCCTTGCGCTCGATAGGGACAAAACATGCCCATTCGTGCTGAACATGTGTGCGCGTCTGAAGAGTGATGAATTACTCAAAGCGAATTCACCGAGCTCAGCGCGTGCGACAAGACCTGTTCAACTGATTGAAAGTTGAACAGGTCTTGTCGTGCTCAGCCCGGTGAATTCGCTTCAATATTTCAGTACTGATTATAACACACGACAGAAAGCAAATAACACCATAGCAAAGTTAACGATTATGATTATATATCAATGTCTGAATTAAAATTAAATGCAAACATTATTATTTTACAAGATTTAAAAAAAAAGTACCGCCTTCACTAAAACACAGGCGAACAACTCCATTCACTGAATCGCACAAGTTTGTCTCAACCAGCTAATCGGTCATTTTCAGCAATGACATTCTTTCTGTCTTTGATAACATTCCTGAATTGGCGGCGTACAAAGACTTTACCTGATTCTCCTAAGATAATTGTGGGAACCACTTGTAAGAACGTTTCTCATTCAATTTACTGTTACTAGACAACTTGTAGTACTGCAATTAATGGTAAATGATCAAATTTATAGGACATTCAAGGACAATATTAAATTTCCAGGACTTGCCAGTACTGGAAAATGCTCATTTGTTTTTCCAGGACATTCAAAGAATTTAAGGACGCGTACGAACCCTGTTTAAACTTAGTCTTATACTTTGAAGTTTTCTGACAACTCTCACAAGGGCTGCAATACTCTGCCACATCCTTTCTAACTCCTGTCAAAAAGAATCGCTGTGTGATCCTATGTAACGTCTTCTTTCTACCCATGTGACCTGCCAGTGGAATATCATGTGAGACTTTTAACACACTGTTACGACACGGTTTTGGAACCACCAACTGTTCTATTGGTTCAAACTGGAGTTTAGGGAAAACCTGTCTGAATAAGACGCCATCTTTACAGACTATCTGTAAATCTCTTTCCCTGTCTGTACTAACATCTGTTTTCTAAGAGGATCCAAGGTCCTATCCTTGATCTGATATTCTTTAATTTTATCTACACCTATGTCCAAAATATTTAACTCTCCATTCTGACTGGACTTGGCTTCTACGTTCTTTGCAAACTCTTTCATAACCTTTCTTTTTTCACTCTTAGTCTTATAAACCTTATTCATCTAACTGCCCGGGAACTACGCCACAAACCTTTTCCTCCTTCAACTCTTTCTCTTCTCTATGCCTATCAGTCCTAGCCTGAGCCCTAGTTACAACCAAACCATGAACGTCATGGCTCGTATCACCCTTCTTTAACAACAGTTCAAAATTGGTAAAATCTCTACCAATAATCACATCTTCAGGCACATTTTTGCTGATGCCTACCAACAAACTATGGTCTTCATTTCCCACCTTAATGTTTACATAGGCTGTAGGGTATGCTTGGACGTGGTCATGGACACACCTACATGTAACCTTAGCCTGGTCTTCACGATTGATTTAGTTAGGGGCAACTAAATCAATATCAACAAGTGTCATGTCACATCCAGAATCTAACCAAATTTCACTATCACATCCTTCCACTAGGCCTCTACAATGGTAAAACGTATGTTGCACATTATTTGTCTTTCTTGACAAGTAGGCGTCTTTACTACGACAGAACCTTTCAATATGACCTATTTTCTTGCAACGTCTACACACAAGAGGTGGTCTAGTGTCAGACTGTGATTTGTGAATTTGATCAAATGGTTTAGTACTACTCTTCGATGATGCTTCAGCAGTACCCTTATCAGTTTTTTCCTGATTATATTTGTTTTCAAAATTTCGAGGCTGAACCCTCCTGTCAAATTGTACACCTTTTCTAGCCTGAAAATAATTATCTGCTAGTTCTGCAGCATTCAAGCCTGATTTAGGTTTATGTTCTTTAACATAAATTTGTACCCCTGTGGGCATAATTTCTACTAATTGTTCTAAAATGAATATTCTGCCAAATCATCTTTACTTTTGTCACTTGGTTTAGGCAACTTGGTAAATAAATCTTTTAACTTTACATATACATCTCTATAACTTTCCTCAGTTTTCTTTCTAATAGCCCTAAACCTCTGTCTATATGTCTCTTCTGTAATATCATACCTTCGTAATATGGCTTCATTTACCTTGTCATAATCATTGCTATCCGTCATCGGTAGTGCTGCATTAGCTGCTCGTGCCTAGCCCGTCAAGTGAGGGATCAGTTTCACCACCCAGTGCTCCTTTCGCCACTCGTTGGTGTTTGCGATTCGTTCAAACGTGAAGTAGTTCTCAATATCATCGCCCTCCGACAACTTGCAATCTGGATCTCCTTCCGTTTCATAATGTCTTTAAGACGTTTGTCATCGCTTTCCCTTTGTTTATCAATCAGCGTCGTTACTAAAGCCATTTGCTTGTCCATTTCTTGCTTGTGTAAGCGCTCCTGGTTTTCCACGTGCCATAGCGTTTTCTGTATCTTGTTCTGAATGTTGCGACTGAACATATTCCTCATCTGTGTCATGATTGTCGTCGCCTTCATACTCCTTACCGGATGTAGTTGTTGATTGTCTATCAGCCATAATTAAAATTTGGTCTGAGCGTCTTGTTACTACTGTAGTAAATCGTGGTTACCGATACGTTAACAAGTCTACTGCCCCAAATATAAAGATTAGTCAATGTTCACTGTCTAAAACAAATTACAGACTACTTACTGCAATTGTAAACGATTCCACAGTTAAATAAAACGATATATCCTTGGTTACAGTAGAACACGACCGCAGCTGCTACTATATATGTCATGCAGTAGAACAACCGCCGCTGCCACCATAATATGTCATGAATTCCTATCTGACGTATTTTCGAGCGGTATAGAAATGACAAGGAATCCCTCTTTGACATATAAAATATAAACACAGCTCACAAAGTTGTAACACAACTCTGAAATAAACTTTTATTCTGTATAAACTCCAACAAGAATCCGGTATGAAAATAACACAACAACATTCACATAATCATGTGTTTCAAAAAGAGCTCCAGAAAGATAAAACTACATCAGCTTATATAACCTAGCTGTACAACTCCAGAGCATTCCATATTGCCTAAGTTTTTTTTCTCTTTTGTGGGGTCTTTCCGCCTTTATTTCACCATTTTTTTTTCCTGATTTTCAAATTGTTACCATCAATATTAAACATTTTTATTCACTAAGCTCGGACTGCGGTAATATTGATACCAATTACACAACTAAGTCATGCATACACTATGACCTTAGCATAAGTAAGTATATTCAGCTTACAATCTAAAGTGTTCAAAGTAAACTATACTACATTGCTGTATATATACTTTTAAATATGTATATATATATATATATATTTTTTTTTTCTTGTGTGGTTACCAAACCTTATTGCATTGTTTCTTTTCATATTTTTTTTTAAATATTTATAATAATGTAACTCTTAATTAATTTAATATACTTTCAAATATATTACAATTTAATCCCAAGTATTCAAAATTAGTACAATGATAATTATACTAGATAACAAAATAAAACTCATTCAAGTATAACGTTCCCTTCATAATTATTTTCTTTTACAAAATTCTTAAATATAATCCATGCATTTTTACAAACTGGCTTACCTAGCTCTGTTAGAGTTTTAATTTTGTATATAGCAAATACTGCAATGGAATATATTTCATTTTTAATTTTGCTATCACAGCCTATTAATAATTCTTTAAAAGAAAATTGACTATTGTCAAATTTCTTAAATAGATTGTCTATATTTTCCCATAATATCCTGTTTTGTAGACATTCAAAAAACATGTGCTTTTCATCTTCGACTGCTCCACACGTATCACATGTCAGTGTGTTTTAACTTCCATTTATACAATTGCCTATTTGTTGGCGAGATTTTGTTTAACAATTTATAATTTAGTTGTGCATATTTTCTATTTTTTTCTTCCTTTATTTTTCTCATCCAGACCTTAGATCAGTTTATTTTTTCTCCAATAAATAGATCCCATTTACATTCAACATAGGGTGGGATAAACATTTTATCAACAAAACATGAATAAATGTCTTTTGTTTTCATTTTACCTATACTATCATATTCATCAGTCATCACGAAATCGTCATTGCCAATACCATTGTAATGTCTTATGACGTACAACCACTCTTTTGGAATAGCTTGTATTAACGAGGCGTATTCAACTAAGCCAGTTTCTTTTATCAACTAACTTATTTAAAATTTCATTGGACGTCATTATTCGATTTTTTATAACAATATTCTTGATTCGTTTAAAATTCGAATCTATCCATGCCCTGAACCATAATTATTTGTTATTGTGACAAATCAATTTGTTTCCCCAAAGATTTTGTCTAAGGATTTTTCTGTAACTATCTACTGTAAAACAATTATTTGTATTCAGTTCAGTACAACATATTGCCTAAGTTCCCCATTGGTTACCTTACATCATAATTAACCAATTAGGCTTATTTGCCTCTAAAGTACCCAAGATTCCAGAAACTCTTGGATTCTACATGGTGTCATGTGTTCCTATAATTACCAATGTGGTTTACACTGTTTCTTTCAGATCAGTTTATCTGTTTCTCATATCCACACCTTACTTCGGATCGTCACACAAGTGTAATCAATTCAAATGGACCATGACAAACTATTACAGAAAGTTTCATTTAGATCTATTGACAGGTTTTTGCAGATATTAGGTCTGGGACGTTAGAACTTTAAATGACTTCAATACTGGATCGTCACAAACGTCCAGTTTCATTCAGATCATTTTATCCGGTTTTTTTTTTAAATATCTGGCCTGGTACGTTTATTTTTGAATGGTACTCATATCTACACACTACTTCAGATGGTCACCAAAATGTAGTTTTTTTTTTTTTATTGGACTATGACAAGCTATTATAGAAAGTTTAATTTAGATCCATTAATACGATTTTTGAGATATTTAGATCTGGGACGTCAGAAATTAAAATGACCCTCACATTTAACTTTGTTAAACTTTCCCGAAAGTTTCATTCAGATTAGGTGATCCGTTTTCAAAAACATCTAGTGTGAAGTATTTCCCTTTAAATCGCTTTAATTGGTCCTCACATCCACACCCCACTCACGGTTTGTCACAAAATGTTACGTGGTACATCTTTGGTATATGATCTATGTTTGACAAAGTTTGGAAAAGATCCAGGGATGGAAAGTGACCAAAGTGCCGGGCAGAAAACCATATACAAAAGGTAGAAAAAAAAATTGGCTTTTTCTGCTACTGCTAGGAAAGCCAATAATAATAATTTGAGTGGAGTGGAGTTGAATAGCCCAGTGGTTAAGATGCTTCTCTTCTGATCCCAAGGTCCTGGGTTTAATTCCAGTCACATCTGGACTTTTTCTCACGACCAAAAATAATTCCACTCCCTAAGCTTCATAAAGAGACTTGTTTTTTATAAAGCATCATTCTCTCCTGTAAATGACAAGTGTACTTGATGAAGGAAATTTAAAAAATAATAAAAAAAATAAAAAAATAATAATAATAATGATGATGAAAATAAAAAATTTAATAATTCTGATGCTGATGATGATACTGAAGCCGATGCTGATGCTGAAGCCGATGCTGATGCTGAAGACGATGCTAATGCTGATGACGATGCTGATGGGGATGATGATGCTAACTCACTTGAACCTGAACTAGAAGAACTTAAGAAAGCCAAAGGTAAGATAATAAGCGCCATCTTCGTAGGTAAGCTACATTTTTGCACTTGTTTACTTTCTGCCTTACCTGTAAGACAATACCTAGCAAAATGCTCACAGTTGTTCCATACCAGATTGTATACTTTACCATTAAATAGCTTATTCTCTTCTAATTTTGCTCGTTCGATGACTTGTCGGCGATCGTTGTCCTTGGGGCATTCAATATTATGTTCTTCAGCATTTCCGTAAAAACCCTGCAAGTCTATGCGCCTTACGGGATCTGGGCCATTAAGCAAATGCATGATTTTACCAGGCTCGAAGCATACTCCTGAAATTTTTATTTTAAAACATCTATTATTTCAATTTCAATTTATTCAATAAAACTTATTAGCATAGAAGAATAATTTTACAGAAACATACAAAAATTCAAATCATGAAAATATATATATATATTTAACTTTTTTTTACCACCCCCCCCCCCCGGTTGATTTGAAATGGGCCACCGTTTTTAACGGTGGCCCATTTAGATGCCTTGTAGATGCCTTTAAAAAATCCAAATATTGTACACTTTAAAAATATGCTTAAATTTGAAAAGTCAGCGGAGCAGTGTATAGCTATCAATAGTGGTACAATTGATTTATGGAATAAAAAGTGGAATGTTTTGGTAATGGATTAGTTATTGACAATGTTTAATGGCAATTTGTAAAGGGTATTGTGGACACCAACCAAGCACTTGACACAAACCCGGCCCACGACAGAAAGCACTGAACACATGATGATGAGATGAACCGAGTATTCAGATATAGTAGGTAAGTGAAACGTACCACTTAGTGAGTGCGGCTGATACAAAAGCGACGTATTATGTTCACCAAATATAATGGAATATGATATAACATAAAGTGACCATGTTAGTCACTAAAAAAACCAGTACGTGACGAATAGGAATGTCTACATATATCACAACATTTTAGAATGTATTTTATAATCTATTTTTACCATATTCTTTACAGGTAGGCCTGTAACCTTTATTTAAAAGGTAATTTGACATCCACTTGCAACGATCTTTCTACAATTTTTAGTTAAAAACGTAGAGTATTCAATATCATGCTTTAGATTCTGTTATATATGGCAATACTCGCAGCATTTGGCCAACTGGGCTTCATAGAATGATTATTTAAAATGATACTCATGTGCGGATCAATAGGTGGTAATAGTCGTCTACGTCCAGGATTCAGAACTCCCAACAAGTTCTTTAGAACATATTAACCAACCGCACCATCCATGCGACGTGTCTATTAGTGGTAATGGCAGCAATGTACAGTCCCTCTGGAACCCCTGTTTTGTTTTGTAGGTGTAGGGGATTAACGTTTGTTGGAAATCACCTCTATTATGTGTACAACATTTCCTGCACGTCCGTTCAAAACTGGCGACGCTGGACGCTTTTTTAAAGTTCTGACAACATGAACAAGAACAGCAGTGAGGCTCTGGGATCAGTGCCTTTCCCGGACGCAAAAATTGAACATGCCGGACCAGCGGTATATGGATTGATCACCTTTGTAAAATTTGTAAATTGAATAAGTGCTGTACTGAAAGTAGGTAGGCCTGCTCAAGATCAACCAATTCTTTATTCATAACAATAATAAAAAAAGAAAAAAAAGAATGTAACATAAAACTCAGGCCATGGCTTTTCAGGCGCATGCAGGGTATGAATAACAAAGATAACATTAAACATAATTTTTTTTATTTCTTAAAAAGAGCATAAATTTGAAAAAAAACCAGAGCCTTGCAGACGTCAACGTTCCTATGCATGATACATGACTTAAAATATATATATATATATATATATATATATATATGTATATATGTATATATACAGTATATATATAATTTCAATTCGAAAATAAAAGCACAATAGTACAAATAAACTTGATCGATTAAAATATCGAGATATGAAATTCATAATCAATACATAATACATTTAAATAATCAAGACATATATGTATATATATATATAAACATAATAATAATAATAATAATAATAATATAATTTGATTTAATTTGAGTTTATTCAGAAAATCATTCCACAATTACATCAAAACATTGGTAAAGAAAAACTTATAGGCCTAATAAAAAATTAATATCAAACAGAAAGCACAAACAGTAGCATTCTACTCCAGCAGAATACCGGTACATTTTTTTCTAACCTGGTTGGGATCCATACCATACGTCTTCTATGATCACACAATTGTTTTCAATTCAAGCAATTTGACGGTAATGTGTTGTAGTTCAATATGTAATGAAAGTGTACATGTATCATTTCACACAAAAAATAAACGCCTCTGTCAAAACCCATTCTCAACAATAAACATCGAAACAAATTGTCCAACCGGGATTCGAGCCAGACACCTTCTGCTGTCTATAAACGGTAAAGAAGAGGAAATTGCGAGTTCGAAAAAATTCCCAACAGAGATCCGAACCCGGGGGTTTCTGCTATCTGTCTTTTGTCTGTCTATATATATATATATATATATATACTGTCTCTTATACACATC
>NW_022702449.1:5310-13708 GCF_011630105.1 Anneissia japonica | reverse complement strand
GGTCAAATTTGTGTGGAGGTTGAAAAATACAGGGGGAGTCTTTATGGCCCAAAATAGTGATTTTAGACCACACTGGTAATGTAATTCGACAGGCAAATTACAGTAATATTTTTAGCAAATTTCTTTTTAAAAATTTCGTAGGCATAGGGCCTAGGCCTAGCTAAGTATGCAGTAATTTCATTTTACAGTAGTTTGGAACGATATCAGGAGTGGGGGTGGTGGCAGTGGCCTACTAGGACTACAATTTATTTGAAGCTATCTTGGGTCCGATCGTCCATACCAGTTGGGCCCAATCGTCTGTCACCCGAAGTTTTCATTACGATGATCAAGAACGTATATTATTTAGGCCCTAGGCTAGGCTTAGATTGCTGCCGTCGCTCTGCTACGTATACTACTACCGCATAACAAATTTAAGAAAGCGACCCAGGCGGTGCATTCTTAAATTTTACACACATTAATATTAAAATGTATTAGACGATAACACGATATCACTGACTGAACGATGCACCACTCTCGCATCGCAGTAACTACTGTACTGAACTAGGCCTAGGCTTAGGCCTAATGTTTTTGTGGAAATTTAGATAGTCGATGTACACGACAGTCGGCTGCCTTTATATCTTCACTTGTCTTCAATTTGCATTCAAAGGGTACATTGCTGCATAGCCAACAGTCGGGGATATAGTACCTGCATATGACTACTCATACAACAGGGAAAAAAAACGTCGCATGGAGTTAGTGAAAAATGGAGGTCTAAATGAAAAAACGATGTATTTCAGCAAGTATTAAAACCTTTTTGTTTTATTTTAGGCCTTCTTCAAAATACCTATGCCACAGCAGTTGATTTTTTTTGCCGAAAAACCAAAATAGTTTCATCCATGCCGACTTGCCGATCGGTTAGCGTGAGCCTTGACTGAACTCTGCAGAAACTTCACATCGAACGTCGCATCGCGAGGTAAAACAAAATGTCGGAAAACTTTTCTTTGACGCATGCGCATTTGCATAAATGTCTACACACACACGCACAGACATACTACACACAATAAGAAACAATGGAAAAAGAAGAGTGATTACAATAGTTCCTATTGCATTGCATGCATAGGAACTAAAAAAGGAATCGATGTATTTAATTTAAAAAGTAGAAACAACACCTCACCAAAATGCCACGCTAGATAACCACGACACGGGACTGATAATATATCACCTGGTTGTAGGTCTAGTTGGTTCAAATCTTTCGGTCTCCGGTTCATTTTCACAACGTACTTAGGTGACAGGTAAAGAAGCTTATATTTTATTTGCTACCTGCAAAAAATGAAATTTATTTTTCGATATTGATTAGCTGAAACATTATTTGAATGATAAATTCTTACGCTGAGCATAAGACTGTATGTTGATACTCTTGAAATAAAGCCATAGACTGTTCCTCATTTTCACCTCCACCTAAGAGGTTATGTCGGGGGTTTAAAACTCGCTGTGCAAACCGCTTGTGTCCTTGGGCAGGGCACTTTATCTACGGTTGCCTCTCTCACCCAGGAGTACAAGTGGGTACCTGGTAGGTTCCAACACAACTGCACTGATTACTAGCTGCAATATTATGGAATAATAATATAATTTAATTTAATAATTTAATTTGCTGTTGACTGTGTTCCATATGTGTTTGATGCAATGACCGGGATAGCAATGTGAAGCGCTTAGAGGCATTGTGCATGAAGCGCTATATAAGAGCGACATATTATAAAACACCAATAGGATTGTAATAAAAAACTGTCCGAATATCCAAGGAAGGGTCCTATACATAGGACGGCATTTGCAGTAGAATATACAATAACACTGATGTTAAAACGTAGAGAAGAAGTGCAATTTTGCATAGGCGATGAAACATTTACTTCAAGAAGTGGCTTGGCATCCCCATCCTGGCACACTGGCTTTCGTCAAAATGCCTAAAGGACTGGGCGTAGATTCGATTTCTTCTTTATATAAAGAGTGTCACCTCACTGCTCATATCTCCTCGAGATTGAAAGGTGATCAAACTGTTAACAAATGTGTGGACAGTCGAATCGCTCGAGAAAGTACATTAACCAAAAAGATCTCTATCTCGAGGGAATGTGAGCAAAGGTTTATCGAAGCAAAGGAGAAAGATCCTGAAGCCTCTCTTACAATTTTAAAAAATAATGCCAAAAAGAAATTAAAGAATGAGGTGCAAACGATGTGGAATGACCACGTGAGAGGACTCCTGGTCCAGGGACGTTTCTTTGACCTTCTTTCGCTGGAACAGTCATGCCACCACTGGAAGAGTACCGGTATAATTTATAATCTTCCAGTGGGTGTGCTAAAGTTCCTCGTAAATTCTCTTGGCGACACCCTTAACACACGCACTAACTTAACTTAAAACGTTGGGGCAAACTCACCTCCGATTTGTGTAAGGCATGTGGAAATCGCGAAACTTTACACCACGTCCTTAACAACTGTAAACAGTCCCTGGACCAGGGCCGACTCACGTAGAGGCATAATACTATTTTAGATTATATTGTTAATATTTTAACGAAAGGCTTTGACGAAACGAGCAACCCTCCAAAAATCAAATCTGATCTCGAGGCCGGAGTCACTAATCATAACACCCGTTCAACCATCCCCTTGGAGTGTGCAACGACAACTCTGATCCCAGACCTCTGTCTGTTCTGGAAGGAATACTTGTCATTTTCGAGTTGACGGTTCCTTTCGAACTGGGTATTGATCTGGCCCATTCTCGGAAATATAACAAGTATGCACCTCTGATTTGGGACATTAGAGACTCCGGCTATGATGTGATTTGCTTTGAGGTGGGTTCTCGTGGATATATTTCTCCCCGCAATATAAAAACATTTAAATCAATTTTTGAAAATGTGCAATAACCCAATTAATTTTAAAAAATTCCGTGACAATATTTCTAAACTTGCCATAATCTCTTCCTTTAGTATATATTATGCGAAAAACGTGTGCCTCATCTGGGCCATATCTAGGATTGTATTTTACGTTTCCTTATTGTTGTTTGCAATAAATTGATATTAAATAAATAATTATTATGCATTCACTGCTATCTGTCTGTCTGTCTTTCTGCCTGTCTGTTAGCAAGAATTAAGCAAATACTAATGAATGGATAAATAAATCATAAATGAATGGATGAATGAATGGATCATCATAAAATTTAGTGGAATGTTACAATCAAAGAGGAAAAGGTCAAAGGACAAGAACAAATTCAATTTTTACCCGCGATCATAAATAAATTAATGGAATCGCCCCTCATATTCTGCCAGCATACAGAAAAATAATGTGCCTGCATACAGCGGGCGATTCCATTGTTTTCGTGAGGGTAGGCAGCAGCACTCAGGAAAATTATGTGTGATTCCTCATTTAGGGTATGATGAAGTTTGCCCATCATCGGCCTGCGTTTGTTCGTGCTGTATTCAGGAACATGACGGAGGTGCACTCTATAGAGTGACTGCTTCAGTAATTATACAGTGCTTATGCGTGAAACGGTATCTAGTTTACAAAATCATAATACGGTTCTTTATCATACTCATTGGATTACATATAGCATTTTGTTGTATTTTTAAACAAAATATATCGAATATGTGATACATATATAATTATAACATTCAAAATATTATTAATTCATTACTAAATGCTTCCACAAACACAATATAAATTGACACATATTTGTTTTTGTGTGTATGAAAAATTAGCAAAATATCCGTCTTCGTATCGTATGGCGAGATATCGATAGCACATCGTAAAAGTATATATTAGTTGTATAAGCACTGTTAACCGAAAGAGGTGGCGCCAGGATTTGCCCGAAGGAGGGGCTGAGGTCCCCGAGGGGGGCGGGGATGTCCCCGACGAGGGGTCAGACTTCCCCGACGAAAACAAAGTGGGCGTGGTCGGGCTTCGATTAAAAGGTTTTGAAAGTGGTTCAGGGGGCGAAGCCTCCGAAAATTTCGACAATTTAGGGGTTTCAAAAGGTTATTTAACCGATTTTAGAGTCTACTAATTTGTAGAATATACATATAATTTTTTTCTCCCCGATGAATTTTGCTTTTTCTCCCCGACGGGGGGGGGGGGCAGCTGTCCCCGACGGGGGCACTGACCCCCCGGCCCCGTGCTGATGCCACCCCTGTTAACCAGGCGCTCACTGCGCCTGATGATCGTCAGCGGACACGACTCTATGAAGAAAACAACGTGATGACGCGCGCAACAGATCATTTTCAATGACGATTCGTTCAGATTGCCACCGATAATCAGCAGGCGGTGTCGTGTCGTCTAGTGCTCACAAGGAGCAGAGAGTTGCTTTCTTTTTATAAAATTATTCAGAATATGCATGCTTCTATTTGCTCTTATAGAACTTCTGTAAAATCAAAATAATCGGAAATAATATAATTGACCTTTTACCTTATACTCACTGAAATTGCATGTCTGCGACTATGTCCGTAACTCATTTACGTCTCAAATTATTCAAATGCATATAAATATAGCAAGGATAGGAATCTATAATCACATCATAGTCACATTTACAATTCATATGCAAATTAAAAATGAAGATATAAGGTTCCCATATCCTAAAACCAATGGTCACATAGTTTTGTTTTTTTTTTTGTTTTTTTGTTTTAGATTGTACGTGTGAAATATGAATATTTTTCAATTTGCGTTTTGTAATATTTGCTTTGACCTTATAATAATGGTATTCATCCTGGTCGTTGTCGTCAATGAGGATGAAGGTAGTAACATTTTTCTGAAAATATTAAGGTGAGATGGGGCTGAAATTAAATTCTCTTCAATCTTAAAAGAAAACTAGATAATTTTTCTTTTTTTCTAGATGGGATTTTTGATATGCCATTAATAATAGAATAAACTTTCGGAAATTTAAAGCCATTGTATTCGATTTTACGTCACTGACGTGGGTAGCGATTTTTTTTTCCGTACGAAACATTTGCATGAAACTTCACTCGGGCCATCTCGGATTGACTCGACTAAGTTCGATCGAGGAACAAGAGCAGACATTTCGCAATGTCGTGACGCTCGAGTTTTACTATTATTGCACTTTCTATGTTTACCTACGGTAGGCCTATGATATCTTACGGATTTATGAGATGTACGTGTGTAACTAACTGTAACCTTCTTGGATGTTTATTAAATGTTAGTATAATATCTACAACAACAACAGCTAGTACCCCCTTTTATAAAGTGTTGATAGGTACAGTAATACCAGAGGCTAGAGAGAAAGAGGATAAACTATGGGCCTAACTACAGGCTAAGTTAAGTCCTACCTAGTATAGGCCTAGGGTCCTAGGCTGACACCAATAGTCACGCTTTACATACAGACGTTGATTGAAATTTTGGGGGGAAAATGGAAAAAATTAAAGCATGAAATAAAAAATAGAGTGCAAGAGAAATATTATTAAATAAATAAAACATACCATTCGGCGGCGTTAATGAACTTGACCAAACTATCCTTGTAATGTAATTAATGTTAAATAATAAATAATAATAATAATAATAATAATAATAATAATAATAATAATAATAATAATAATAATAATTTCAGCATTAATTACCTTGACCTAAGCCTTGTAATGAAGAACCATTTACTAGGCCTATAAATAATAACTAGCCCAGGGGGAATATCTTTTGTGTTATTTCCCTTAACGTCGAATTTTTAATTGTTCTATAATTCCTCCATTGTCTATAAAGTTCCCCTTAAGGTACCGTACCGGGCCTACAGGTTGGTTTTAGTAACATAATAGTAAAAACAGTTAAATTGCTAGCTCTTGCTTTCATTTTTATTTACACAATGTAAATTAATACCATAAAATTACATAAATTCTGGAATCTACTACTAGAGTAGTAGTAGAGTAGCTTTATACATTCATTGGTGCTCTGCCATTTTGGCAGGTCTTATGGCATCCAGTATTTTAGAGCTGCCTCTTCTCTTAATTTGAAAATAACTGTCACCCTGTTTCATTTGATCAAACGCCCCGAGAAACGCGCTTTTCCTTACTCTCTGTGCTTTCCGCCCCAGAAAACGTATATTTTTTGTAGTTAGGCCTAGGTAATTATGCAAAACCCAGACCTAACTAAAAAATAAAAATTGCCACAGTACGGTATGTAACTCAAATTAAAATAACATTTTTTTACTCGTGCAGCTCAATCAAATATTATGTCATTTTAAACGACCCATTAGTATTAGCATGGTAACATCAATGTATTTTTAAAAATTAGACAGCGACGTTCTCTAAGATCAGAAGTTGTTGATGACCTTTTGATTTGACCTGAATTCTGCAATATGAGATTTTCGGGTCGATTCAGTCGAGACGGCCCGAGTGGAGTTTCATGTAAATGTTTCGTACGGAAAAAAAAATCGCGCGCGGTGGAGTACTGGGTAATAAAACACACACAAGCGTTAGTTGGCGTCCTACACTAGCTGCGTACAAAGCCATATATATAAAGAGTTGCGACATTCCACTCCTTGGTTTACAAAAGTCACGTGGTACACACCGTCCATTTTGTTTCATAATCTTCCCGATGAACACATGCAAAGTATATGTGTTACGTACACTGCATATTAGTTTCACACAATTAATTGGGTTTACAACTATATTTTATAATTAACATCACTTAGTATGGACAGCGTATAAGAATTCATATATAATCGAATATTTGCGCGCGTAAAACTAAAATTCATGCCAATATTTTTCCATGATTTATAATAATTGGAGTAATGCAAATGCATATTTTCTAAAAAAAGTCAATTTTTAGTGAAATTTTGCCGGGAATGGGGCTTTAAACAAACATATCTCAGCCTAATCGAACGACCGCATTGTGCGAGATGCGAAGTACAAAAACTAATCTCATTAGAACATTTTGCTGGAAAAATTTTTGGATACAACGCCCCGTTATGGAGTTATGATTTTTTAAATAACATGGTGTCAGAAAATCAGCCCAAAAGCTTATCTTTTCTGTTGGTTACGCACCGCTGATTCGTAATGTTTGCCATCAATTCAAGATGTCTACCGATTCGTGAAAAAGGCCTATCTATAGGCATACAGTATACATTACAGTGCAGTAGGTATATACATTACAGTGCAGGGGTCCCAAGTTGAAGAACCCCATTCGCAGGAGATTTTGACGGGAACATTTGGCCGTCTGTATATACAATGCGCGTCGTGTTGCAGCCAATACGCAACTACTTATATCAAATATGACATTCAATAATCAGAAAACAGTTAAATTGCTAGCTCTTGCTTTCATTTTTATTTACACAATGTAAATTAATACCATAAAATTACATAAATTCTGGAATCTACTACTAGAGTAGTAGTAGAGTAGTAGTATATATATATATATATATATATATATGTGTGAGTAGTAGTTACAACTGTATAATATTAGACTAGGTCTAGTAGACCTAGTCTAATATTATACATTATTCATTTATTTACACTTAGAGGCCTACATCAATATCATTAATTACATCAATTTACACTTTTTTCTGGCATCTGTAAACTATAAACAGTGATGGTAGGGATTGGAATAAACTTATTTGTGATTGTTTACGATTGTTTTTTAACATCCTGGGTCATGTTTTTACCTAGTAGGCCTAGGCTTGAGCTGATCTTCAAAATTAAGTATTTAAATTTTCAAAAATTTACGGGAAGAATTTTTTTCATGCGGTAGAAAAACGTAGGCTTACGGTAGCGCGGTAGATCTTGGGACCTCTCACAGTGCAGTAGTAGTACTAGTAAACTCTGTACTAGCATTGTTTTTATTACCATATGACTGTTAAAAACATGATTTACTATACCATACTTCTTTATAAAACATACCTTGTACTTTATAATAAGAGAAATCTGTATCGGTATCTGGAACACGGAAGTGCGTTGCTACTGCACAGTAATGCATAGGCCTATTTTCTATTTTCTCTATTATTTAAGTTAAGACGACTTAAACCAGCCAGCTTCCTGGTAAAAGTTAAAAGTGCTGCTGATCTTTGCCTTCTTGGGCTTAGGTTTAGGAGGCTTTGGCATCACGAAGGCCGTAAATTCGAAAAATGGACGATTAAAATAGCAAATAATACCTTAAAATCCCTTTTAGTATGTCAACAAAAGCTTTATGAAACATTCAACTCAACAGGCGCCGACTGTATTTCGAAACCAGCACAATAAACAAACACAAACGTTTAGTCCGGTTACTATGGCCCTGACGTTTCCGAACTATGGAACGCCAGGGCGGACATAAACACATCGAGGTCACATACCTACTCACCGAGTTTACATAACTACCCATCGACATTATGTATAACTACCAATCGAGTTGACATAACTACCACCATTGAGGTGACATATAACTACCCATCGAATATACATAACTA
>NW_022702449.1:966-5074 GCF_011630105.1 Anneissia japonica | reverse complement strand
TTCCTTCCAGTGGATACTTAGTTTATTTTGTCATTCTGATCGGATTTTCTCTACTGTTCCGTTTTAATTTTAAATTGTTTTGCATTATGTGGCCGTTTGCTGTTTTATGGGTTCTTCCCATTTGCATTTTCAAATGTATATAAAAAAAAAATTAAAAAAAATATATATATATATATATATTATATATATATTATATATATATAATACATATAAAATAATTACTTTTTAATGTATTCTACTTTGGCATACTATATGGTGGTCAATTTCTTGCTCTCCTGAAACAAGTTGAAGTTTTATATAAATGTTTCTATGTTAAATTTGTGGTTAAGTGATTTATTTAAAGATACCTGTCATATTTAAGTTGAAACAGTGATCAAATAATTGTTTATTGGCATGCGCACAGAAAAAAAAATTAAGGGAAAAAAAAAAAAAAACCCCTCCCCCGCCTGATTTTTTTTTCTGAATGTGACGCTAAACAAGTTTTTTTTTTGGCCTTACGTCGACTTCGTTTGAGCATGATGGTTTGAGACACGTTTCTATTATCGATATATATTCTAATCATGTTTATTAATGCTTAAATAAAAGATTTATGAAATAAATGTAGTACTGTGAAAAGATTAGTTTGTCATACGTTTGTTTTCTTCTGTTACTTTTCGTTTCCTTTCCAGTTCCAGTATATAATGATACATATAAATTAAAATAGACTGAATGGTATAATGATAAATGAAAACAAAGGAAATATATAGTATTTTCATATTTAAAAACTAGACTTATGCGGTGCAGGTGCCCAACAAACGCTTCAAATCTCCAGCTTGGCGATTCATCTTGAACAGTATGTGTATGGTATTTTGGTAAGAAACTCCTCCTTTTCAGTGTTGCCGCTGCGACCTGTGTGTGCGAAGAACTTTTGACCAAAATAGGTGGCGCTTTTTAGAACAGTAAAAGTAATGTGACGTGAAAACTCGGTGGGTAGTTATGTGTAAACTCGATAGGGAGTTATGTATAAACTCGATTGGTAGTTATGTAAACTCGATGGGTAGTTATGTGTAAAATAGATGGGTAGTTATGTGTAAACTCGATGGGTGGTTATGTGTAAACTCGATAAGGAGTTATGTATGAACTCGATGGGTAGTTATGTATATTCGATGGGTAGTTATGTCACCTCATTGGTGGTAGTTATGTCAACTCGATTGGTAGTTATACATAATGTCGATAAGTAGTTATGTAAACTCGGTGAGTAGGTATGTGACCTCGAAGGGTAGATTTGTGACCTCGATGTGTTTATGTCCGCCCTGGCGTTCCATACACACAGGCACGGCAAATATACAATGAAATAACAATGACAAAAAAATGCAAACAGGTAAACATTCGCACCTCTGACAGCGGCCAATCCCGATTTGCACAGGCAAGTGTGTCGATCCGTGGTTAAGAGGGCCCTGGAAGCTCAGGCGTCTATAGCCTTTTATGTCGTATCTACATTTTCAAAATACAATAACGGATCCAGTAATTCGAAATAGAGGGGGCCTAGGGAGAGACTTTTTGGAGTGTAGACCACCTCAGCCCCCACCATGGTTGGAGCTGAGGTAAGAAAATGTATGATTATTGATTATGTAACCTCTAGTTTGTCGGAAATGGCACTTTCAGACATAATTTTCAATAAATTTTCTTTTTTCACCACTTTTAATTTTTGCCGACTGCCCCCCACCCCTCCCTTGAATCTACCACTGAAAACTCATCATAAAAAGTTTTTCAATTTATCCAGGTAATCATAATCATGCCCGCTTATATATTCGTGCAAGCTAACATTCGCAAAAATAATTATTTATTATCTACTGATATGACGTATTCGAACCATGAAAAAAGTAAACTTAAAACAGTTTACAATGACGTTTCCAATTTAATAACTTACAGTACATTGTTTTCACAATAAATATAGCATCTAATAAATTTTATTAATTATCTTCTTTTTTTCTCCATTTAAAAAAAAAATTATTTTGAGAAATCTAATGGTGGGTGATGGTGGTGGGGTGGGTGAGCGAGGGGGCCAGTTCGGTCCCGCTTGAATCCGCCAGTGAAGAATTCCATTGGATCTTGGGGTGTTTTCCCGATGCTCTTTTTTATTTCAGCCCTATCGTTGTGGATTGATGTGTTGTCGCTCACCACGTCCAAACACATCATAATGTTGTATTATTATGAATTAAATATAACATTATTTTTACCAATATTAGATTACAAAATTTTAGTTTTGTTGCAGTTAATACACTACATATTTTATACAGACGTTTATTTGCTCATTCAATTTATTGTTTTTTATTAGTTGTATTGTCTTTTTATATTCTACTTACTATTACCTCTATAATACGTCTCTTATACACATCTAGATGTATATATATATATATATATATATATATATATATATATATATACATATATAATATATTTGTTTATATATAAACAACTTTTTGGCATTATAGCGCTATATAGGTCTAACATATTATTATTATTATTATTATTAAGCCTAAATATTACAATGATACATATTAATATTAGATAACTAACATCTTGCGGAAACGCGTGTGACCTCAACTGAGGTCGAAGTTTGCCAAGTTACGTAGTTCGTGTTCAATTGGCAGGTCTTGAATTTCCTATAGGCCTAGTAAACCTTTTGCCAATCGCATCAACATTAGTAGAATGTTCTTTGTTAGAGCATGAAGCCTCCCACACACACACTGATATCATTTTTAAGCGTGACTGTTAAATAAGCGGCATAATAAAATTGTCACATTGTAATATACTGTCGGTACATAAGTCTATTTAATTATAAGTGTGTATATAATATACAGTGTATATAATTATATATAATAAGTACGGTATATAGTTATGAAATTAAGACAAATTTATATAAATTGAAAAATACAAATTTAATAGGCAATAGCTATAAATGTAAACGTTTACAGCTAGAAATATAACCGATATTTCGGACAACACTTTTTCCTCAGAAGCGAGTGATGAAATAAAGACGCCATCAAGTTATTAAATTTACCAAAGTTTAATGAAATCGTCACGGCAAACAAACGAACTCGTACGTCTCTAGACAATTATCTTTTTACTGAACAACACTGTGTAAGAAAGTAGTGCAACACGTTTCTTATTTCAGACATTCTTGTATTCCAACAAGTGATAGACCTACTTACCGAACAGGATGACTGCAATTACAGTAACAAAAGTACAACAGGTTTAGTAAATATTAGCATTGACTAGTTTACCAGTCTTTGAGTACGGTTTTCAACTGACAAACTTTGGAATTTCCAAAGTATTTCACAATGCCTAATTGTTTGGCCAATCAAATTTCACCACTCGGGTGGCACGGCGGTTTCAATAGACAATAAGTAGTGAGCCCTCTGTATGTCACTATTATACATTTTTGATATTCTCGTAGTTGGGGACGCTAACGCGGAAGCGATATTTTCATTATTCTCCATATATGGGTTTTTAAATGACCAACCAACAGCTTTAAAATTAAAAAAATAATAAATATTCATGACATTATCAAAGAAGACATGCTAAACAGTTCCGTAGTACTGTATAACCATGGAGGTATTATTGAGAAGGAGATCACTCGAAAAAGCTACGCGCACGCAGCGCTATGCAAATGAACCAAGATCAAAGCTGCCGCAGCGCGTGAAGAACGTTTCCGCGATGCCTTTGAAGTCCCATGTGTTCCCCGCCATCAAATTTTCAGCAGGCATAGTTTACCAAAAAATTGAACTTGGCGAAATGGAGAGCACCTTTTCTCGATGCGCACTACATTAGAGTCAATCACTATGGCTGCGCAATCGTTTCCATTTTGAAGCTGATACATTTATCTCTCATAAAATATCAAACATATTAATATTTTCCACCTAAAAAACTTTCGAATTTAATTGAACATTTACATGACCTTTAAAAGTATAGTATTCAACTTCAATTTCCATAAATTGGCCAAAATTCGCTAATTCTAATTTTAACAGATATTAATTAATAAATGATTGAGGATTATAATAAACTAAGTCATTTTAGGGTTAACGAGGGTTAACTATTTGAAAAATCAATCCAAAATCTGAGTATT
>NW_022702449.1:0-877 GCF_011630105.1 Anneissia japonica | reverse complement strand
TCCGTTCCTGAAATATACAAATAATAACATACCAAAAGTCCGAAAAAATCTAATCAGGGGAACACTGTTCATTATAAAGATATTTAATGGGTTAAAATCAAACGCTTTATTGCACAACTGCTCTGCTAAAAGCGTATAATGCATGTCGTTGCCAAGTTGTTGCTAACGAAAAAGTGTGAATTATAGGGTAATACGCCCGCGCGCGATGCAAAAGCGGGGAACACATGGGTTTGTCGCGTCAAAGGGGAACTGTTGGTGAGTGATCTCCTTCTCAATAATACCTCCATGGTATAACATAGGTACGATGTCATGGCTCCTGATTTTACGTGTGAGTATTTGAATTTATTCTATGTTTTTCACCCAAAACTTAAGAAAATCTGGCATGTAAAGTTTACATGGCTATAAATAATTTTTGCAAATTTTTGAAACATTGCCACTTGCTCCATATTATTACTATTTGACTTCTGCATTATCCTCTAAAAAATCTCTCTGACAACTGTTTCGATAAAAATTTTATTTAAGTTTAAAAATGACCGTGTCTGGCCTTTAAAATACGTTTACCCTAGGCAGGCCTAGCATGTCTACCTTTTAGACGTTTATGACGTAATAAATAACACAGACAAGATAACTAATATGTTTTTAAAATACAATTCAAATGTTTCTAGCAGTCTTCCATAGGCAAAACGAATACAGATCATTTCGGTCGCGCTTCGTTTCGGTCGCGCTTCGTTTCGGTCGCGCTTCGTTTCGGTCGCGCTTCATTTCGGTCGCGGTTTGTTTTCAACAAATATATGGAGCGCCAATGGAGTTTGGAAACGCTAAATTTAATATAACTAGGCCTAATTATCATTGCAAGTTCGTCAATCGGTTTATCATA
>NW_022702448.1:0-1657 GCF_011630105.1 Anneissia japonica | reverse complement strand
CCTCTCCCCCCCCCCCTTCGCCCCCAAAAATCACATGCAAGTCATTAAAAATCACCGTATTTTGGAAGTTAGCGCCCCTGAACTGATCAACGATTCACCTTCGAGTCCCACCCCGCATCAGCATCCCCATTTCAAGACGCCGCTGCAGATACGGTACCGTACTGTACATCGTCTAATTTTGCGCCAATTACAACTGTTGTTTTCACTTCATAAATTGTTTTTAGAATTTAAAAGAAATCGATGTTTTCACTTTATCATTTGCTCTGCGTTGTGAAGGTTGAAATTGAAGGTCAACGAGAGTTCAGAAATGCAATTGCAACAGCAGTAGCAACATTGCGTCTGAGATCAATAAATTCTATTATTTTCCTGCGCAAAAATCTTATACCTTAATTTTAATAATGGGATAATTTTAATTATTCTCCCTAATTACAACAATTAATTATCCGATCATGAACGCAAACAATAGTGTCTAAGATTGTTTTGTATTAAATCCGCATCAGTGTGGTAGAGTGCGTTCCACTGCTATGGCAACATAAAGAGAGTATTAATTACAGTGCATCTCTCGTCATCTTTGTTAATCAGTTGGGTTACCAAAATAATAATTGTATCTAACATCGGCGATTCTGCACTTCATTTGTTCCGCCGATGTGAGGACAGTCTTTTTACGCCACCGTGGGAATATGCTGGAAACAGGCGGCGTGGTCAGGTCCATTGTTTTTAAAATTAGTGGTAATTAACACTTAATGCATTACCGGTACACTTCAACCGTACCCACAGAAAACCCGAAATTCGTTGTTATTGTTTTATTACTAGAACTAGAAGTATTTCTATAGTACTTTTACCTAGGATGTTTTATCCCATGGAGTAACATTTTAAATTTCTCTGGGTTTTTTTTTTCAACCAATACCATATATACCTCGATGGCATACATAATTATTCAAAATGTAGGCCTATTTTTTGAGTTGTGTATAGTATTTACAACAGCGAGAAATATTGGTCCGAACGACATCTATCGACATGTTCCGAAACTCTATCCGACTATTTTAAATTTTCTTCGACAAAAAAAATGTGACATGCCTAAATATATAGCTCAATAATGACTAGGCCTATATATGGGCATACAACAGTTTTTTTTTGTCAAAAAAATAAATGAGTAGTGTGGACAAAGCTTTAAGTCTCAGTCACACCGAATCCAGATTTTCGGCTGGGAAGGCCTACACCTTTTTTTTTTTTTTTTATAAGAACCAGTAAAATTTTGCCCAGGCTCAGTGTTCTTATTTTTTTAGGCCGATTTCAGGCTCAAAATGTTATTTTGCTCTTATGTTACACACTTTTCAAATATACAAAACTTATTATTGCACCAGTATACACTGTACTGGAATGTAGGTAAAGTGGCCCTGGAAAAAATGGGCCCTGAAAAAAAGGCCCATGAAAAAAGCCCCGGTAAAATGGCCCCAAATGGCAGGTAGGTACACCTACTGTACTGTATTATAGAGGGTATTACATATCACACCTACTGCAAATGAGGTACAGATATACTTTTTTTGGTTTTTCTAGTTTTTTTAAAATAAATATCTCATGGACATTTTACCTCCGCCTCAATTTGTTCATAATTTTTAAGCAATTTCAGACTCAGTATTCTTATAAAATGTGTTCT
>NW_022702447.1:0-755 GCF_011630105.1 Anneissia japonica | reverse complement strand
CGTACTCGTGATAGGTGGGCAGGACGCGGACGCGAGTGTGTACTCGAGGTCGGTCGGCGAGTCGCAGACACAAACTATTTCCAGTTTCAAAAAATGTTTCCAAAGTTGAAATTAGAGACTCGTCTTGTCTGCCTTAACGGCGTACGCGACGGCGGTGGTCGAGTCGAGGACACGTCGATGTACTCGACATCCGTCTGTCTACTCGACGTCAGCCCGTGTACTCCACGTCCGTCTACTCGGCGTCCGCGTACTCGTGGTCTGTCGGCGGATCGCGGACGCGAGTGTGTACTCGACGTAAGAGCAGACTAGACAGATTTTCGAAAATTGTTCTAAGTCCAGATTTTCGAAAATTTTTCCAGAGATCCGTGTACTCCATGTCCGTCTACTCGACGTCCGTCCATGTACTCCACGTCCGTCCGTGTACTCCACGTCCCCGTCTACTCGACGTCCACGTACTCGACGTCCGCGTACACGAGGTCGGTCGACGGGTCACGGATGCGAGTGTGTACTCGACATCCGTCCGTTTACTCCACGACCGTCTACTCGAAGTCCGTTGTTGGGTCGCGGACTAAAATAATTTCAAGTTTTAAATATTTTTTCCAAAGTTAAAATATAGAAACTCGTCTTGTCTCCCTTAACGGCGTACGCGAACACGGTAGTCGAGTCGAGGACACGTCGGTGTACTCGGCGTCCGTCCGTGTACTCCACGTCCGTCTACTCGACGTCCGTCCGTGTACTCGACGTCTGTCCGTGTA
>NW_022702446.1:0-1622 GCF_011630105.1 Anneissia japonica | reverse complement strand
TAAAGTATACGGGAACCAGTATACATAGAGCTCTCTTCCATTAAAGTAATTATTTAACTGTTTTTCTCATTAAGAATGATGATAATTAAGTGACTACCACCAAGGTCCCATGGACCTATACCCACATTCCTTACTTACTTGTCACATCTCCAGCGCATCGATAAGAGCTCTATTCAATTTCCATCGTTTATTAATTCGAATTTTATGTTTAATCCGACCAATACGACTGGCTCTTTTTAGGTAAGATTTGTATTTTAATTATTGTTTAACTTTTATTTTAATTGAAAGTATTTTTATGTTATTATTAGACAAAACGAATTAGTATAGATGTATAATACTATACTGTGTTTTAGTTAGTAGCCCTTTGTTTAGGATAAAGGCCAAGCGAAGGAATGTTGAAGGACGTTTTAGGCAAAGCACAGTTACACTGTGCATAGGCTACTGTAAGCATTAGGACAGTGACCCAGGCTATACGAATACCAGTGAATAGTTGTATTGCGATTCAACTTTACATTTTATAGTTCCATTGCTTTTAATTGTTATATCCATGATGAACTATCGTCCTATTTTTTGATATTTTAATATTGTTACTATCGTTTTAATAATTGTAGGCCTATATGATTATCACTTCGAAATATATCTTTACCATAGGTAAGCTAAATAAATACTTCGATTAATAAAGAAGTGATTGTTATTATGAAGTCTTGTATTACGCTATGCTGATAACCAATGTTGAATTGTTGAGTTTAATCATAATTCTATTTTCTATACGGTTTAATTAACTTATCGCTAAATTTTAAAGCCGTATTCGTTGTTTGTGATTATTAGTACAGTATTAGTATTTTAGTCGTTATTACCATATTATTATTATTATTATTATTATTATTAGGCCTATTATTATTATTATTATTATTATTAGCTATTTTCCTATTATATCACTAGACATGTTTTTATTATATAACTAAATTTACTTACTCTGGTATGATTGATATTCCTCAATCAAGTAATACATAATTCAGGCAACGGTTACAACTAATAACAAACCAAACCAAACATACGTAGGACTCACAGAAAACGCATTTAAGACAAGATATAATAACCACAAAGCCTCCTTCAGGAACAAATCCAAGAGACTTAACACAGAACTAAGCAAGTACATATGAGAACTAAAAAAAAAAATATGGACTTTAATATTAAATGGAACATTCTCAAACAAGCTAAACCATATAACCCATCATCAAAAAGATGCAACCTGTGCATATTGGAAAAATATTTTATAATTTGCAAACGGGAAATAGCTACGCTAAATAAACGTAATGAACTCGTTTCAGCATGCAGGCATGCCAACAAATTTCTTCTAAGAAAATTTGTAACTTAATTTTATTTTAACCCCCTCCTAGCATGCTAACATCTTTCCCATATAATGTTGCTACTTAATTTATGTTTATCACTTTAATCCCTTTCATTGTTTATCAATCCTTAATCTGACCGAATTAATTGAACCCTTTGTATTACCGCTCTGGCTTACTGTGCATGCTCAGCTTATCTCAATCAATTGTATTTCTATGTTTTTTAGCCATTAGGCAATTTTATCTGAAGAGTGTCACACCATGTGTGTGGTA
>NW_022702445.1:0-719 GCF_011630105.1 Anneissia japonica | reverse complement strand
ATTATATATATATAATTTTTTTTTTCTCTACTTTCGTAGTTATGTTTGAATTCATTGTACTTTTTGTGTTGTGTGTGGAAAAACCAATAAAACAAACAAACAAACATGTCTTTTAGACAGCGACTCAAAGTAAAGTAAGGCAGTAGGCCTATGTTTCTTTTTAAATAGTGATTTATAATTACTTTGGCAATCTCCGTGCATTTTATTTAGGCTCTGGAGTGAGTGTTAAGCCTTGACCACGGCCTGGAGCAGGGAGGTAGTTGTTATGCCTCGACCATATATCTCTATAGTCGAGTACTGTAGGTAATAAAGTAGAAAATAAACCTTAACACTACTGATTGCTGAACCAAACTTGTGAAACAGGCTGGTGATAATAGGCCTGGTTGGTATGGTACATCCTAATGCCAGTACGTAATAATAATATGTCATATGATGATCATTATCCTCGGCAGTAACTACAATATCCTATTATTTAATTTTGGATTTTAAATCACTGTAAATTAATACTCTTGCAACGAATGGGGAGATTTTTTTTTTTTTTTTTTTTTTTTTCATGCTGTGATAGTATTAGCCATGAATGATATTCTTGACTTAGACCTAGACTTAAAAAGTACCTCAGCCTGCGACAACTCCACCGACTGGAGCAATATGCATGTGATGAAGGTACCGTACCTTGACCAGGGCCCGGAGCAGGGAAGGAGATGTTATGCCTCGACTAT
>NW_022702444.1:0-587 GCF_011630105.1 Anneissia japonica | reverse complement strand
AAAATTGGTTGGTTAATTTTTCTTGTTTTTGTTTTTCGTTTTGTTTTTCGTTTTGTTTTTCGTTTCGTTTTTTTTTTTTTATAAATAAAACTCTGACATAACTCAGCCTCAATTTGTTCTTATTTTGTTTACTTTAAAGTCATTTCAGACTCGGCTTTCTTATAAAATGTGTTTTTATGAAGCAGAAAGTGTATTGAAGAAACCCGACCTTTTTGGATTATAAAACTTCCCTCGTCTACGACAAACCGAGAAACAACATCGAAATCCTTTAAATAATACAGTAAATAAACGAAACTAATCCTCAAAAAGTAAATAAGCAAAACGGGCCGATTATAACGTTATTTAGGCCAACTTTGCAGAGGTCTATGAATGGTTGCTGACCAAGGAAAGGGATATGAAGTACTAAACCTGACGTGTTTGATAATAAAACTGTTCTAGTCTACGATGTGTATATTGATATGACCAGAAAACAACGTCGCTAATCCTAAAAAAGTAAATAAGCAGAACAAGGTCGTTTATTAATATGTTATTTAGGCCAACATTTGTGAGGTTTGTCATGCATTGTTAAAAAAAAAACTGTCATAGTC
>NW_022702443.1:0-825 GCF_011630105.1 Anneissia japonica | reverse complement strand
CCCTCTCCCTCCCCCAACCTCAAGTCCCCCATTTTTAAACTCCTAGATATGCAACTGCTACGGGTGGAGAGAGGCAAATGTAAATAAAGTGCCTTGTCCAAGGATATAAGCGACATGCACAGCGAAAGTTTCAAACCTCCCCCCCCCCCCACGACCTAGATGTGTACAGGTCACAACCATTGCACCGAACGCATACATTGCAGTGGGCAAAAATATATTCAGAAAGTATAGTGAAAATATTATGAACACTATCCTCTCAATTTAGATTTAGTAGCTCAAAACAATTATCCACTTAAAAACAATCATGATTGTTGTTGATTTACACAAATCATATACACAAAAAAAACAGATGAAACTATTCTAAAATTGTACATGAATTTATATTTAATAAAATATACCTAAGAAACATACCGCTATAAAAGAAATTTTTGATTGGATTACAACTTGCAATTTTGTATATCATGATGCTATGAAAGAATATTTCTGATTGGATTACAACTCACAATTTTGTATGTCATGATACTATGAAAGAATATTTCTTATTGGATTACAACTTGAAATATTAGAATCATGATGTTAAAGTTATATTTCCCTCAACAACGATTGCTGCTTTTCCCGCCAATTTAATTCTTGCTTCATTTATATTCAGCCGAACATTACCACCTCTTGCTGAACACTGTCTGGCTGAAATGAAGAACAACCAAGAACTAAGAATTTATCAGAATTTATATCATGATGCTATGAAAGAATATTTCTGATTGATTACAACTCACAATTTTGTATGTCATGATACTATGAAAGAATATTTCTTATTGGATTACAACT
>NW_022702442.1:0-915 GCF_011630105.1 Anneissia japonica | reverse complement strand
GGTCTAGGGTGTCGATTACTGAACCATGGGTGGCATCGGATTGGACTTGGGAATTGGAGAAGGCACCCATGTTCGGGGCTGTTTGCGATAGTTACTGTTTCTAAATTACAAATTAAAGTTTGGGGACTTATAATTACTGTCTTACTAGAAAGGTTGGAGACCCGAATGGGGATATGATTAGCCTGACCTAGCTCTACCACCGCAGGGCTAACTGCCAAACATCCAGGTAAGCTGGAATTTTCAAGTGGGGATAATAGAGCGGGGTATCTACCTCCTCTAAGATTTAAATTACTCTTCCCAGGAATGATTACAGACTGATTGCCCTCTAACATAATATTGTGAACGTTACATGTGCTTACAAGTCCGGCCAGTCCACTGTCCGCGAACTGCCTACGCGCTTGCAAGTTGCTGTATGCGCATCGCCACGACTCCAAATGAACGCGTGCTAAGCATTGCTGTTGGGCACACATATCAAAACAACTGTTAATAACGTTAGTACCCACAATCAAAGGAACATTATTAGTAAAATTAGTGGTGGGCGCAACTAATACTAGAGACTGTACTGGCTCCCATCTACCTGTTACACATTCAGGGAAAGACAAAGGGACTTCAATGAAACCAAGAAACGGGATAGGAGACCCTGTAGCTCCTTCGACTCTAATTAGATTACTTATAGGAGAAATGTTTAAATAACTTAAATTATTCCGCCAAAATGTTTCGGATATGGTTGTGACCTGAGAGCCGGTGTCGATCAGACATCGACATTTAATTCCATTTATCCAGGCCACTCCTTCATTGGACTGGCCTACTATCCTATTTAACAATGGTTTTGGCCTTGTTGGTTTTGGGGAGTAGCACCTCGTCGACTGGCCAACGTTCGAGGTGCTTAGTAGTTTAAAGGGCGACGGCGCTGGC
>NW_022702441.1:0-602 GCF_011630105.1 Anneissia japonica | reverse complement strand
CTAATTTAGTTTTTAAAAGGAATCTCCCCAATAATCAAATTCTGTAACACACAATTGATCCACATTCTTTAACTACTGTTTATTTGCATTGTTTATAACATGTAAAGTTAATTCATTTGATATTTAACAAAAGTGAAGTTTGTGGTTATCTATGAGTTGCATATTTTGGTAGTTAAAGTACTGTATACTGTATGTCATTCCTCTACTTTGTTAGTGAAATAACGTTTTTAAAACTTTTATTTCTACTATCAAAAAATGTATTTCTACTGTGGTTATCTATGAGTTGCATATTTTGGTAGTTAAAGTACTGTATACTGTATGTCATTCCTCTACTTTGTTAGTGAAATAATAGTCCAGCAAACTTTGGTTGGTTGCATTTTTTTTGCTATATTTTTTAAAAATTGGATATGATGTAGAGTAGACATAGATAAATCAAAAAAGTATGTGCAACATTTTTTTTTCATACGTAAGGGGGGTTACCAGCTGTTTCAAAATGGCCGCCATTTTTTCCTAAAATTGTCACTAATATTGTAAATATATGTCATTAAAATGCAGTATTCAATTGGAAATCCACTCATAACAATGACAGCAACAGTTAACTA
>NW_022702440.1:375281-377623 GCF_011630105.1 Anneissia japonica | reverse complement strand
TGTAGATATAAAATTTAACTATATGTATTCATAAAAAAACGTTTTGTTGCAATTATGTCCAACTTCGGTGCTTCAAATCCGTATTTCTGGTGGACTATAAAGGCGTTTGTATCGAACTCGCGCTACGTCTCTATAACGCATGTTCGAGTTTCGGACGCAAATTATTCGCGTTTTAAGCTCTATTCGATTTCTAATATGGCGCCATCTATCTCGTGGTAGTAGTACCCATCATGCACCTCGACCGGATGTATTCGCTCTTATCTGGTTAACTGCCAGACGGTAACATAGTGCCTATGCCCCCGAGGGGGTAATTACACAAAACTATGAATTTGTTGCTTTCTACGCTTAATAAATTTACAAATAATATGTAATTAATTTGACAATGAGAAACCCATAACAAAATTAAATTGATATGAATCTTGAGACGTACTGTGGCAGCTTGCTTGTCCACATTGACATGTATAATCAGGTGTTCCATTGCTCATTTTGCAATGCCATCCATTACGGCATGGAGAACCAGTACCACACGGACTCGGCACTGCAAGATATTAATAATCCATCAAGACACACAATAAGATAAAAAAAATATTGATATAAATTAATATATTTGCGAGTAATTCTATCACATTACCGTTTGTTATTATGTTACAATTTGTCAATCAACTTGAAAAACAACTGGATATCTTTTTTTTTAGTATACTTTTTGTAATCCAGTCTGGCCGATTCATGGAAACTTGTTTTGGTGTATTTCTTTTCTCTTTTGTGGTATGACGACTACAACTTTTTTCATTAGTTTTAAAGTAAAAAACATAGACCTAAATTTTTCACAATCAATCAAAAAGAGGATATTTTATTATATTGTAATTATTATATTATATTATATTATATTATATTATATTATATTATATTATATTATATTATATTATATTGTATTGTATTTTATTATATTATATTATATATATATATATTATGATTATTATTGTAAAATAATTTGTAGTATTTTTCATTTATATATATATATATATATATATATATTTTTTTTTTTTTTTTTTGTGTCTTTTACTTCGTCAAGCTCTGTAGTATAGGTATTTATTAGAGGCAATGGACCAGGACCCCTTTGGACTGGGGACCCGGGCTCACTTTCACTCACCGGAGATACCAAAGGCGTTACGCCACTCTACAAAATGCAATGTACATAGTCTATGACTAAAGCTAATTGAGACGGTTTCTATCGTGGGAAGGTGCTTAATATGTACATGACCATTAATTGACTCACTTTCATTATCATCATCGGTGTATAGAAAAAAAATGTAGGCCTATAAACCAATTATTTTAAATAATCAACTATGAATTAATGTAATATTATTCGATTCTTTCTCATCCATTATTTTGTCAACGAGTTGTACATATTTATTTTTTATATCTAATTTTACATTTTTATTTTCCTAATTTTTAGTATCTAAATTAAATTAATTCGTTCTGTAATTTAATTTATCGCATAGCTTAGAAACCCAATAATTTAATAGAGGTGTAATATCAATCAACAGAAGGCATTATTTAATAAAAATTGCGGAATCACAAATATAATTACAGTCTTTAGGGCTGACAGGGAAAAAGCAAGAAAATACGAATTTCTAGCAAAATCTTTTTGCATTTTAATTTAGTTTTGTAAAAAATAAATTATTTTATTTTATAAAATATTAATTTTGTATCACTAGAACTATTAAAAAAAATAATGTTAAAAGCGATAAAGTACTTTGAATACAAAATAGAAAAATGATGTTTCTCTTACCTAAATTACAGTGAATGTTCGCATTATTCTTTTCATAATAGATGTATTCATAGGGCTCATTTAATCTGATGGTTAAGTTGCCGGTTGTTGCATTGAAGAACGTGCCTTTGCCAATACCTTCCGTCATGAACTCCATGTGTATGTGAATATCTTGTAGGTTATCACAGTTATGAGTATTGTTAGACTCCACTTCCCTTATTTTACAAGTATTTTGATTTCTTTTGATAAGTATTGTATCTGTAGCATTATTCAATGGACAAACATCTTGTGAACGACTATTCAGCATGGCTATTTGTCTGACTTCATTAATTGATGAGAAACAAACGATTATTTCCCGATGAGTAGAAATATTAAGCACAAAATCGATTTTGGGGGCGTTCATCAACGATACCGCATAATAGTTATCATCTGCACAAGAAAATACAAAATTTTGACATAATAAACGAAGGCCAGGGATGGCGCCAACCTTGGTGGGGGGGGGGGAAGTGGTGTGCCGTTGGAGAAATTAAACGGAAAGAACAAAAATGTATATGTATTTCTACATATTAGC
>NW_022702440.1:372413-375182 GCF_011630105.1 Anneissia japonica | reverse complement strand
AAATTTGGGCCGATAGAGATGATATTAGCCTAAAGTTATGGGGGCTTGCCCCCGCGAAATTTTTGTGTTGGTGGGGTTGGGGGGACGTCCTGGCTCTTCCCCCACCCCGTAAATCCGCCCCTGATAACACTGATAAAAAAAAAATCTTCCAGCTACAAAAATAGCAAAAATTGAATCATTAATCAACATAAATAAATCATATTTAAAGCGCCCCGTTTGAATAAGAGCTCTCATTAATTTGAATACGCGCCCTTCGATTCCTAAAAAAAAAAGTTAAAAAAAATAATCATACAGTACAGTACTTTACATCTCCAACTTATTGTTCTGTTGATGCATCAACTATTCGCATCTCAGCATTGCCGGTCGGTCTGTCCGTCCATCCATCTGTAGGTCGGTCAGTCTCCATTAAGTTTAGCATGGAGTTCAGTGTTGATGCATCATTAGAATCGAGTTCTTATTTTATTGCTACTACAGTATCTAACAATTAAAATACAGTATGGCCATCATATTATGCATAGGCCTAGTTGTTATTTTTTCAGTCAACACAAATAAAGTGACCACAACACTCGCATGTAAACATTTTTAATATTGGACTTATTCAACTGGTTCATTTCGTTGAGTACGAATTTTCGTTGAGTATTATCTTCATTCTTCGTAAAACAGACTTCGTTGAAAACGAAAATTAACGTAACCAGAATGCGTTAATTAGCGTTAAGTTATGCACGTGACAAAAAAAATATGACCGAGTGGTCAGTTTAGCAACAACATTTGCGTTAATATAATTTAGATTAAATTTTAGAAAATAAAAATTACAATATTTACCCACATTGAAGTCAAAAAATAATTGCTTGCTAACAGAATTCAAAAACTGGATGAAAACATTTTTTTTACGAAAAACCCTTACTGCCACAATCCGAAGCATCCTTGATTACGCAGCATGTATCGCGTTAACTATGCAGCCATTTTGTTTTGTCGAGTATTTACCAGTTTTCTATTCGACTGGTCGCCTTTATTAAGTAGGATTTACCACTGCCAAGGTGGGCGTGGTTTAACGAAGAACGACCAGTCAAATACGGCCATTGTTATACTTTTGTATACAGTTTAAAGTATAGGTACTTTACCGGTTGTCATTGTGATTAAAACAAACTCGTAAAGAGCGAGAATTCAGTAAATAATATTTTGAATGTTGTCATTTGTTTATCGTCTTCCGTTTTAAACGTACGCGACTACACATCGTTACTTAATCTGTGCTCCGTTTTATATTCAAAAAGAGTCCCTTGAATTTTCCATGTCCCCGCAACACCCCCTCACTTTTCATGTTTTTCTATTGTTCGCTTTTTTTTTTCTCTATTTTTCATTTTTTCCACTCTGTTTTCATAAGCGTCCCGTTTGAATAAGCGCTCCTCAAAAAGTGCCATAAAAATGTTAAGCATTTATTTGCGCTAGTATGGTACAGTCTTTAGTTTCTTACAAGCTAGATTTGCCTAAATTGGAAAAAAAAAAAGATAGACAATAATGCAGAAAGTGATAATATATATATAACATTTAAATGTGAAACTTACCTTCCTCTGCCTCAGTATACGTGTTGAAAGATGTATCAGTATAGCTATGCGTATATTCGGATGTTTGTACCTCCGCATAGTTAGTATGGCTGCATTCCTCGTTTTTAGTTATGGAAAGAAAGCAGCAATAACTTGGATCAATGTAAAACATATTACTAGGATTACATTGTATTCCTAAATGATTATAGGAACAAATTCTCCCACAAACGAATGTTTTGAGTTTGTTGACACCATTGCATTCTTCACCCAAGTCTGTAACAAATGTTTAAAGCGGATAAAAGACAGTGAATTTTATTGCAGTATGTTCAAAATAGCCTATGATAACCCACTTTCATTAGCACCATCCGTTTAAAGAAAAGATGTAGAGCAATGTATCCATTATTTTTAAATAATGAACTAATAAGAATAGAGTTTAAATCAATCTTCGAAGCTGTCTATATTTCAATTTTTTTTTACATCCAACATATTTTGCCAACTAACAACCTGTATGTTTTATTTTTCTATTATTTAGTATTAAATTTGTTATTAATTCGTTTTTTAATATTTGTGTAATAGGCCTATGCATTAATTCAATAGGGGTGTAACATACAAGCAAAAGGGGGAAAATTTGATTTGTGGAATCACACAATTTTAGTTATCCATGATATTTGATTTACAATGGTCAGAGACTAGATATTCGACTCGGTTCGCTCCTTTTCCGTTGTTACATTACCCTTGCTTCATTATATAACACAACAATTATACACAAATTACAGTTTTGATGAGAAGTGAGTTGAAGATATTAATGGTTGAATGATGTTTCCACACCTCACCGTCTCCACACAAATATACGTTTTTGGCTTTTCTACGTTTCGCTTTTATCGAATTGACAAATAGTATGTAATTAATTTGATAAGGAAAAGACCTTAACAAAATTAAATTGGTATGATTTTAGAGACTTACATTTTTCACATTCTCGACATGTACATGAATATTGTGTTTCATCGACTCTGTTGCAAGTCCATCCTGTAGGGCATGAAGAACTTCCACCGCACGGATTCGACCCTACAAGTTTTACAAATTTACTTAATGAATAATCCGTCAAGACACACAATAAGATAATAAAATTATTTATGTAAGTAGTATGTTTAAGAATAATCTTTTTTTTTTATTTGTGCATACTGAGTGTAAACAAAATGAATTGATGTCATTCTAGAGACTTAAAAAC
>NW_022702440.1:371256-372200 GCF_011630105.1 Anneissia japonica | reverse complement strand
TCACGATACAAAAAAAAAAAAAAAAATGTGAGAATTCATTATTCAAATTACGTTCGTACAAGTGGCCTATAGTGAAAAGTGCAGCAAAGTACGGTATTAAGTATATAGTAGGTATGTGGTACCTACTACTTCAGCTGTGAGTAATAATGGAATAGAATATATTATAAAGTGACCATGTTAATAATTAAAACAAGTCAATATGTGACGAATAAGGAATGTTTACAGACAACATACATCACAACATTTTAGCATGTGTTGTATAATTTATTTTTTACCATATTCTTTAGCAATAGGCATAGTATACCGAAAGGTCTATTGATTAATCTCAGATAGGCTAAGATGTATAAAACATAGGCCCTATACTCCAAGCATCGAAAGGCACACTATCGTGTAGGGATTCAATATTTCAACATTAATTATTCATCATCAGGAATGAAGGCGGCCTTTTCGCTAGTAGTTTTAAGTTAAGTTTTTTTTTGTGTCTTTTTACTCCGTCAAGCTCTGTATTAGAAGTCTTTATTAGTAGAAGGAGAACCGTGGCTCCGAGACCCATTTGGACTGGGGACCCGGGGCGCATCTCCACTCCCTCGAGAGCCCGTATGCATTACGCCAGTGCATACAATTCACTCAAATTAGATAGTATAATACATACTCCAAGTATCCAAGTAGTACATACTCAAAGTATCTAAGTAGTACATACTCAAAATTATACATATAATATAGCCTATTATACATATAATATAGCCTATGCAAATTATACATAGCCTATGACCCTCTTAAATATCTCATCATCATCGGTTTAAAGAAAATATGTAAGGCCTAATTCCATTATTTAAAATAATGCGAACTAATGAGAATTAAGTTTAAATCTTATAGGCCTATTCGAATCTATCTATATTCCAAAGTATTTCACATTCAATACATTTTGTCAACTACCTCAACGT
>NW_022702440.1:364129-371247 GCF_011630105.1 Anneissia japonica | reverse complement strand
ATATATATATATATATATATATATATATATATATATATATATATACATATGTACATATAGTTTTTTTGTATTTATTCTGTCAAGGAAAGGTAAATGAAATGAGATGAACGATATCTTTTGTCCTTAAATAAATAATTCGCATTCATGTGAAATGAATCTTACAACACCTGTGTATAGACATTTACTAAAAAAAAGAGAACAAAAAGGGCCTATGCGATATCGTATACATCGATTTTAGTAAAGCATTTGACAAATGATCAAATAAAATAATTGCTTTCTGAACTTTATCAATATGGTGTAAAGGTATTTTGCTTTCATAATTTTCTTGATGATTGAAAAGTTATCTTAAGGCCAACTCAGACAGCGTCGGCCGACGCAGTCCGACGCGATTTGTTGTCGCGTCGGGTCTGTGTGAGTTGAACGCAGACACGATGGTGTGCGTCGGGGGCAGTCGCGTAGTAGAATATTAAACGTGTTTAATATTTCTCAGGACGGCTTAAGACTGTCCCCGACGATAAATCGGGTCGGGCTGCGTCGGCCGACGCTGTCTGAGTTGGCCTTTAGTGGTCGATTTAACGTGAGTGACAGTTAAACCGCAACGTCAAACCCAGTCCTTTCTTGAGTGCCACGCGGTTCAGTATTTAGGGATTGATATTTAAAGCAAAAGGAGGTGTATAGTTTTATTAATGGAATCACAATTAGAACAAATTACTTGTATGTACGTAAGGACAACGTTCTAAAAATATATAAATATTCAATCAGAATCTCTTTAGAATAAATTTATCTGTTAAAGGTTATATATGCACTGCATTTGATTATAAAATGCATAAATTCGTGAGAGTAAACGGAAATTCAATAAAATGAACAATGCTTTTTCCAAATTAAGAACTAAGAACATTTTGAGGATTAAAAACAAACATTCCTTTTGTAAACAATGTATTATAAAATCTGAAATTAATTATATGATATTATAACGTTTTCTCTACTTGAAGAAATGACCGATGGGTCAAAAGACAATTTTAGTTATCTAGTCTATATTTGCTCCACAAAGATAGAGAGACAATATTCGACTCCGTTCGCTCCTTTTGCATTGTTACCTTACTGCTGCTTTGGCGATATTATTATAACACAACAATTATACAACAAACTACACTTTTGATGAAAACTGAATAGGCTTACATGCTTTTCTACGGTTTTAATGAATTGACAAAATACTATGCAATCAATTTGATAAGGAGAAACGCTCAAGGAAATTAATTTAATATGATTTAGTTAGAGATTTACAATTTTCACATTGTGATTTAGCACCTGGACATTCACATGAATAATATGTTTCGTTGTCTGTGCATTCCCATCCATTAAAGCAGGGAGAGCTTTCACTGCACGGATCCGATCCTGCAATATTTACAAATTGGTCAATTAATAATCTGAGATACACAATATTATCATCAAATTATTGATATGAATTCATATATTTACAAATAATTTTACTGTTTTTAATATGTTTATGTTTGTCAATTGGATTGGAGAGCTACTGAATAGTATTTTAGTATACTTTCTGTAATCATGTTTGACCAACACAGAAAGGTGTATTTTCTTGTATGTAATTGTAATCTGTCAAAATAAATTAAGTGAAATAAAAATTATTTTCTGGTCAAATATAATCCACACTAATAATATTTAAATTGTTTTAGTACATACTTAACTGGTGTAATACCAGAGACTTACAAACCGTGGTATAACCCTCTCAAGGGTTGTGGGGTGGGGGCATTGGTGAGAAAGTGATAGAGAGAGAGAAGGCCCATGCATTTCCGCAAAGTATTCGTTCACGATGTGTAAAAAGACTGCATCATAACTAATTTGAGACTATTAAACCATAGAATCAGCTTACATCTGGATTCTTGTATCGCAATCACCGTGCATTAGTTCGGCTTACAAGTTGCGTTTAATCATTTAGCCTCATATTATTGAAGTCACGTCATTAAAAACATAATAAAATCAACCGTTTACGAGTTAAAACTGGGATTTACACTGTTTCAGTTGCTTAGTTTTTCCTGTTTTTCTTTACTCTTTTGCGCGGACAACCGCCCAATAGGCTTACATCAATTACAATACAATAGCCTAGAGTACAATTATACTGCACTAGGTAATCATAACAATTTTGCACTCAACCATTTTCTAATAAAAGTTTGGTTTTAAAGTAAAAAGAGAGAGAGATAGTGTTGTGGCTCATGCATTTCTGTGAAGTTTTAGTTCACGATGTATAAAAAGATCTGCATTATAATTAATTGTGAGACTATTAAACCATAAAATCAGCTTACATCGGGATTCGTGCATCGCAATCACGATGTTACGTTTAATCATTTAGCCTTTTATTGATGTCACGTCGTTAAAAACAAAACAAAATCAACCGTTTTGAGATAAAACCGGGATTTACACTGTTTCAGTTGCTTAGTTTTTGGTGTTTTTCATTACTCTTTTGTGCGGACAACCACCACTTTTTTCATCAATACATCAATTACATTACAATAATATAATAGCCTAGCGTACAATTATACTGCATTAGGTTATCATATAAATGTTGCACTCAACAATTTTCTAATAAAATTTTAGTTTCAAAGTAAAAACACAGGCCTATATTTATTTACAATTAATGCAAAAGAGGATTTATAGGCCTACATTTATAATCAGTTATAACAATAATTGTATAACAATTGATATTATTTCTAGTTATATATTTGTGTATTTTTACTTCATCAATCTCTGTAGTTGATTTCTTTATTAGTAGAAGGGGTGAGGGATCCGGGCCCCTGCGAACTAAGGACGGACATGGGCGCGCCTCCACTCATTGGAGAGCTCATAGGCGTTACGACGCAGTATAAAACCTGTCTCTTATACACATCTAGATGTGTATAAGAGACAGTTCTGATCCAGTGCTACATTCACATGAATAAGAATATGTTTCGCTGCCTATGCAATCCCATCCATTAAGGCACGAAGAGCTTTTCATGCACAGATCCCGTCCTACAATATTTACAAAATTGGTCAATTAATAATCCATGACAAACGATTATCATAAAATTATTGATTGAATTCGTATATTTACGAATAATTATACTGTTTTTAATATGGCTTATGTTTGTCAATTGGCTTACAGAGCTACCGGATAGAATTTTAGTATTTTTTAATCATGTTTGGCCAATTCAGAAACTTGTATTTTCTTTTATGTAATTATAATTTGTCACAAAAAAATAAATGAAATGAAAAATACTTTCTGGTCAAAGATAATCCACACAAAATAATATTTATATTATTTTAGTACATACGGTAATTAATTGGTGTAATACTAGAGACTTACAAACCGTTGCATAACCCAGTCGAGGGTGGGTGGGGGTAATCATGAATGAGAGAGAGATAGTGTTGTGGCTCATGCATTTCTGTGAAGTTTTAGTTCACGATGTATAAAAAGATCTGCATTATAATTAATTGTGAGACTATTAAACCATAAAATCAGCTTACATCGGGATTCGTGCATCGCAATCACGATGTTACGTTTAATCATTTAGCCTTTTATTGATGTCACGTCGTTAAAAACAAAACAAAATCAACCGTTTTGAGATAAAACCGGGATTTACACTGTTTCAGTTGCTTAGTTTTTGGTGTTTTTCATTACTCTTTTGTGCGGACAACCACCACTTTTTTCATCAATACATCAATTACATTACAATAATATAATAGCCTAGCGTACAATTATACTGCATTAGGTTATCATATAAATGTTGCACTCAACAATTTTCTAATAAAATTTTAGTTTCAAAGTAAAAACACAGGCCTATATTTATTTACAATTAATGCAAAAGAGGATTTATAGGCCTACATTTATAATCAGTTATAACAATAATTGTATAACAATTGATATTATTTCTAGTTATATATTTGTGTATTTTTACTTCATCAATCTCTGTAGTTGATTTCTTTATTAGTAGAAGGGGTGAGGGATCCGGGCCCCTGCGAACTAAGGACGGACATGGGCGCGCCTCCACTCATTGGAGAGCTCATAGGCGTTACGACGCAGTATAAAACTCAACTAGGAATTAAAATCATATGTTCGATTCTTTCACATCAATGATGTTGTCAACGAATTGTTTGTTTCAATTTATTTTTTATATTTAATTTTATATTATTATTTTCCTATTATTCTGTATTTAAATTGTAGTAATTCGTTCTAAAATTAAATTTATCGCATAGCTTAGAAACCCAGTAATTTAATGGGGGTGTAATATCAATCAACAGAAGGCATATTATTTGATGACATGTGCGGAATCACAAATAATAATTACAGTCTTTAATGCTCACAGGGATAAAGCAAGAAAAATGTTAATCTTCTATCAAGATCTGTTTACAAATTTACTTATACTTTTGTAAAATATTAATTTTGTATCACTAAAACCATTAAAGAATACAAAAACATGTTAAAAATGATAAAGAAATATTAAGTAGGCCTCCTTTGAATATAAAATGGATAAATTCATAAAGCGTTTCGTACTATATTTTTTTCTTAAGTAAGAACAAACAGAATAAAACAAACAATCATTTTGTAAACACTGTATTATAAAAGCTGAAATTAATTGCATGATGTAGGCCTATATGATACAAAGTTTTCTCCGATTTAAAGGAATGACCATCGATTGATCAAATTACAATTTTAGCTGTCCATGTCTGTTCCAACGAGGATCCTAGTCTTCTACTCTGTTTGCTCTTTTGCACTGTGATTGATTAGTTTTACTATATTGTACATTTAAAAGAAAAAAAAAACATTGGAATCCACTCACTATTTTAACAGCCACGGATAGGCCTCTTCCTAAGATAAACGTCGTACAATATTAATTACAAATAACAAGATTGTAAACCAATTAATATGGTAATCCTGAGCCGCTGACGTATTGGGACGTTACGACCATCAAGCTCACGAAATGCCATTGAGAAAATAAATAAATAAAAAAAAAAACTCTTACCTAATTCACACTGATGATTCGCATTGTTCTTTTGAAAATAGATGTTTTCATAGGGCTCATTTAATCTGATGGTTAAGTTGCCGGTTGTTTTATTGAAGAACGTGCCATTGCCAATACCTTCCGTCATGAACTCCATATGTATGTGTATATCAACGTTATCACAGTGATGAGTATTACCAGACTCCACTACTACCTCTATTTTATGATTTTGGGTGTTTTGTATAAGTATTGTATCTGTAGTATCATTAAATGGACAACCATCTTGTGTACTGTTCAGCAGGGCTATTAATCTGACTTCATTAATTGATGAGAAACAAACGATTGTTTTCAGTCTCATGGAATTATGAAGCACAAAGTCAATGTTGGTGGTGTTCATCAAAGGCACCTCATAATAGTAATCATCTGAAAAAGAAAAAAAAAATGTTGGCAAAATAAACGATTTTTATATATTTTTGCATAAAAGTAGGTGGAGCAGTATATATATAGCTCAGAAACTGTAAATAGAATATATGTATACCTACCACCCGGTAAAGCCAGCACAGAATGCTGTCGAAAGCTTATGTATAAATTTTAAAAAATGTACTGTATCAGTGTTTTGTTTTACATATAATTATTTTCAAACCTATAGCAGTGATGCTGCAAAATTTGAATAGGTTTCTGGCTAAATGCAGGTCTTAGCTCGATGAAATCTAAGCGATTACAATAAAGTAAACTATATATACTGTCTCTTATACACATCTAGATATATATATATATATAGACACGATTACATAATGAGAGAATGGCCAAGCTGTTAAGGCAGGGGCGCAACCAACCTACAGCAATATTATCAGCACTGGTTCAAATGGCACGCTCGCATTATGGTTCTGGAGATGGAAGAAATCTAAACCGTAGGCCCAGTGATCACAATTTGCTCATGTGCACTAAAAAGAACCCAGTACATCATTCGAGACGAGTAGAGGGTTACCCTGGTGTACTGGTCCGTACAGCCCCTGCTGTGGGCAGGCTAAAGTAGCTGGTACCATTTTACCGGCCTGCTCAGACACGAAGATACCCTCAGAGGAAAAGAAAGTTACTGTATGAGCTTAGTCCACGCTTTAAGCGCTCTATCTCTGAAATAGAGCTATATAAATGATGTTATGTATGCATTGCTGAGAACGGTTTTTGACTGGGCGCCTACTCGAGGGGCGTGGGAAGCGTTTATTAAATTTAGGCGTTTAATATTTGTTGCGTGTAAAATGGATAAGTAAATGTCTAACCTTCAAAATGTGTCATTGATGATTGTAAGGACTCATTTTATCCAAACCAGGTTAGAAAAACAAGTAATTTTACTGGAGTAGAACATTAATAAAATGTGTTGAGAATGATGTTGCTTCCATTATTTTTGTTTACAGTCATTTAGTGGAACATTTATACGAGAAAAAATAACGCCTCTGGGAGTTTAGTCGAGGGGCGTTTATTGAAAGCGGGGCGTTCATTCGAATAAATACAAAAGTTATTCATAATTAACATACATTCATTTAAATGAGGCAATTATCCAATCAAGCAAAGTAGGTATCATGACGAGAAAGTATATTGATAATAAACAATTCTGATTCAAAGATACAGCTTAAAATATTATCGTAATTGAGGTTTTAAGTACAGTATACCACCTAATTAGATGATTAATTAAGTTGTGTTTATTAACTTAAACTTAACAACTAATGCAAAGCTCACCTAACTCGTTTCTCTGAGAACCAAGGATCCCAGAGGTTCTCCCTACGACCTTATTTAACTTATCTAAATGATTATTGTCGAGTTGAAAAATTCATTAGACGGGGGTAAACATTAAACTTCATCTAAGTCTATAAAAAGTATATTCATCTATTGCGTTTGGTGAGTGAAAGTGAAGGGAAATGTCAAATCGGTCTTAAAGGTCATGTTAACACATTAGAATAAACGGTATATGCCCCATCAAGTGACAAGGCTAGTAACTAATAACAAGGGAACAGTTAAATTTCACTGTTCCCTGCTTATAACAAAACTCTTATAATATTAGAGTTTTTTTATATTATGTTATTGGAAGAATTATGTAGGCATAATTCCTGAGTTTATCATGTTATA
>NW_022702440.1:359732-363972 GCF_011630105.1 Anneissia japonica | reverse complement strand
ATATATATGTGTGTGTGTGTGTGTGTGTGTGTCCTTTAAGTACCGTACTCGCGCAAATAAACGCCCCGTTTTAATTCGCGCCGCTAATATTCCTACATAATTTACTGTTCAAATCGTCAACTAGCCCTATTCGCATCTCAGCATTGTCGATCGGTCTGTCCGTCTGTCTGTCCATCAATCTATCTGTCGGTCGGTAATTCTCTATTAAGTTTAACATGGTGTTCCGTTTTTATGCATCATTATTATTGTTTTTTATTACTACCATTTACATCATCTTAGATTTAGAACTACTCAGTATTTATTTTTTTTTTTTATCTGACAACAAAATAAATTGACCTCAACACTCTTGAATATTATTATTCATCTTTTTAAAATAACATAATGTGAAATATTTTTTTAACAAGCCAATAATCCTGTCAATCCTGGGAATGATGTGGCATGGATTTAGCAGGTAACAGTGAATCTTTCCTGATTTTAGCTGGTTAGTGATTCACATTTTATTTTATGTCAAAATGTGGATATTTCTCCTGGACAAAAAAGAGCTCCATGGGCAGTACCGGTACAATATCTTTCCAACTTTCCTGTTCTTACATATGGCAATGAATCGGCCGGGAATGACTATTTCATTCAAAAAAATTACCTATAGGCACCCCTCAAAAAGTGCCAAAAATATTTTAAGAAATAATATTTTTGTATAGACAAGAAACATATTTAAATGCTGGTTCATTATTGTAAAAGATACAGTACCATGCTAAAACAAGGGAGCGGTGGCGGTGGGAGGGGATGCACAACACGTCGAGAAGAAAAAAGAATATCATTGGTGGAGAAAGAAATATTTTTGTGTAATATTTACAGAACTTTTCCCTTTGAGAAGTTCTGGGCTGTCCTGCCTCCACCTACTTATGCTATCGTCGGTAAAATTGGACATCGACTCACCCATCCCCCTTCCCTGTAAAACCGATATCAAATTGTTGTTACAAATCATGTAAACACATTAGTATAATAGACCTAATGAAGGGTGTACTTCCTATAAAATGTAACAAACACATTTGTGTATAATTATACTTTTTATAATTATATCCTATGCCTATATAGATAATAATATTGAAATAACATTTCTAGCGTATAGCATAAAATAATGAAATGAATAATAATTGAAAAAATAATTAGTAATCAACTAGACTAATAATATCAACTGTAATAATAATCATAACAGCGGGGCTTTACCTTAAGTTATTAAATAATAAGCTCCTTAAAAGCAAATCACGAAGTATAGTCTGTCCTCATCTACGTAGAATCTTGCTATGGACAGTGAATACCGACTTGCGTAGGTAATAAATCATATAAATTAAAATTTATCTAGACTATTAATATATATCTTAGAAATAAATTAATAGTATTCCGTCTACATTATTACATTTTTGGAGTGCATTGTATAACCACAACTTCAATAATTTATTAGAAGGTAAAAACACTGAATAGCTAGATACAGTGGGTTGAAACCAACTTTACCCAATATGTGTCCATCATTTATTTATGCCATATGCATACATAATAGTAAACTTATTAGATAATAAAGTGACTCTTAGATGCTAATAATAATAATAATAATAATAATAATAATAATAATAATAATAATAATAATATCAAACCATGATAACAATGATAATAATAATGATAAAATTCATAATAATAATAACGATAATGATAATAATAATAATATATAATATAATATAATAAAATAATAATAATGATAACATACTATTCATAATAATATTAATATTACTACATACCCTTTAAATTGATTGATAGATATATTTCGCGTTTTAAATTATTAGAATTTTTAAAGTTTATTGTTCAACTATGCATTGATAGACCCATGTATTGGAAATATAATAATTTATTGAATAGATATAGTGGTGAAAACAGAAACACATGATTGTGTGTTCATTATTTTATCATCGATGTGTTATTATTGATGTACTTTTTTTTTTATTATACATGTGTCTTAAATCATTATTAATGTGTTTATTATTGACATATTTTATTATGATGTGTCTCCATTATTTTAGTGTCAAAACATATACGGAAAGGTATGCCTATTGGTTAATATTCATAAAATGGGCGCGTTATTTTTTCCAATGAGTATCTACATCATGCTTGTGTAAGCACCAATAGTTTCGTGACAATTTACCGTTCAGACGCGTATTGCACAGATCTGGAAGAAATATATCGTAGCACAGATGTCTCACCATTATTAGAATATTTTTGAGTTCCTATAATTTTATATCCATTAAAATATCGTAAAATATAATTTTACAGTAACCCGAATCTGCAAAATATTTGTCAATCTAAAAAAGCAACACATGACATGTAACAATTTATTATTCAAAATGTCGTTATACTACGAACAGTGGAAGTTAACAGAGTAGTATTGAGTATAGATAAGTGGATCGTATCACTTTACTGAGCGCCATGCATATAAAAAAGCGAATGTTCATTAAATATAACAAAATATATATTATAAAGTGACCATGTTAACCCCTCCAACAATCAATAAGTGACGAATAAGGAATAACCTTTTTAGCATGTAGGCCTACTGTATGATCCAGTTTATAATATCAGGGAACAGTGTTCACTGTTCCCTGATAATATATTGTCAACATTATAAACAAGAAAAGTATTGCCTCTCAATAGTTCTGTAATGAAAATGTACTTTGTTTTTTTTTTTTTGCAAAAGTCTTTCTAAAATTTGGTTTGCTTTTTGTTTTCAAAAGTCTTTCTAAAATTTAGTTAAAGCCGTAGCATATTATTCAATATTATGCACTAAACTTGTAAGTATGGCATGCATTACTTGCAATCCCACTGGTCTTCACAGACTGATTTTTAAACCTTACGATACCCCTGGAGCGGATCCAGAGAGGGTGAGGGCCCGTGTCCCCCCTTCAGTCATTCCAAATTTAAAAAAAAAAGAAGAGTTAAAGGGAAGAAAGGAAAAGAGGAAAAAAAAACAAGTGTACCCATGAGTTCAGTGGCGGATCCAGCAGTGATCGAAAGTAGAGCTCTATTAATTTACCACTCAGTAATTTTAAATTTTCTATTAATTGACGACGAACACAACGCTATATCCCCAACGATTTCATAAATCAGGATGTAAAAAAGGCGGACCTTTTTTTTTAGCCAGAATGTAGTTCCTGTACCAAGCTATAGATTAGCTATCCATGCTCAGTGGCATACGCGTAAAGCATGCTCTCTCGTGCGGCGGTCCGCAGGGCCGGCACAGAGCTTTAGGAGCCCCTTTGGTGTTCCTACACATGAGGGTTCAGTAGGCTCCTTGCTCTATAGCACCCTCATCTAAAACGGCTTTGTTTAACATAACAGCATAATGTGTCTCTGACATCCACTGTAGAAATTATATCATATTAATCCGGTTGGGGCGGGGTGGGGGGTGTGATAGGTTGCCCAGCCGGCCAGGACCCCTACAATTGTAAACATAATTTTGTTTAAAAATGGAGGTAATATTGAAATTTTAAGTCAGAATGAGTAGCATTTCCGGGCATGAGAGGTTACATAATCATAATTTGCTTTGCGACTCCTAGCATAAAATAGACTATAGGTCCTTGATCACCCCCCCCCCCCCCCCCCAAAATTTCTGGATCCGCCCCTGTCCCCTAAGATGTTTGAGTGCCTTTTTAGTGGACAGAAATTGTTGTTAAATAAAAAGCAGCTGTTTTTTTGGGGTGGTTTATTTATAAGAAACATTATTAAACTATTAATCTATCAATATTATTTTTTGACTTTTAAGTCTCTAAAAGGATGTGACAAGAGACAAAGGTAGTTCCCAAGGTCGTTTAAACTTAGGCCTATGTCATCTACACCAGAGAGCACATTTCTTTCTGGACCCACCTGCAACTATCCGGATGCGTCCTTTCAGTGGCTCTTTGGCGAATATAAATTGTATCAGACCTATCATTATACTACATTTCTTGTCCAATATACGAACGTTTTTCAGGCTATGTATACGATTTAAAACCCGTCCTAATAAACATCGTCCACGCGATTGAAATCAGAATGTACTCTCAATTTCATCATTTAAACATGCTAAAATAATTTGATGATTTACGTTTGTTTGTCCATGCAATATAAGCATAACAATACACGTGTTTGTTTATCTTTTCCCTACAATTTTCACCTCTACCAGAACCATTCAATTATTTTCGGTTTCCAGATGTCCTTATAT